>NC_060270.1:64658759-64751670 GCF_021613505.1 Equus quagga
CTCAGGGCCCTTGTGGTGGCCCCTCCCTCCCTGGAGGATTTGGCGGCCCTGCCCCTTGTTGCTCTCGGGCAGGGCACAGGGGCTGAGCAGCTGCAAGAACCGGCGTGGGCTTGACAACTTCTCCTTCTTCTGTGGCAACGATGGCATTCCCGACAGAGCCTGCCTTGGCAGCCTGAGTCCAGAGGGAAGGGGCCATGCAGCAGAGCCACGTGGTGGACACATTGCGTGAGAGATGGACAGACCTGATAGTAGGCCCCTGAGATCGAGGTCTCATTTGTTATTAACCATAACCCAGCTGCTCCTCACTGATGCGCGTGGTCCACGTGACCTCGCTCATTGCCCCATCTCTGCTGGAGCCTTCAGTAATTACACGTGCTCCTTCCCACCTGAGGACGTGGTCTGTTATTCTCTTTTGAAAGAATGAGAGGCACATGTTTTCCAACCACCCCAGGGGTTCAGGCCACTTCTGGAATAATCCTCATATTCTGCAGCTGTAGGAAATAATATTTAGAGATAGGGACTCACCCAAGTGAGATCGAACCTGAAGTGAGTTAGCTCACCCGTTACACAGCAAGCCAATCTCTGACACTGGGTGCAGTGGAAGAAAGTAGGAATTTTATTTTTGCACAATGCTGAGCAAGGAGAGAGGGCAGCTAGTGCTGAAATCCCAAACTCCCCAAAAAGCTGAAAGGAAGGGTTTTTATTTGGGGTTTTAGGTAGGGGAGGGGGAGCATATGGCCTTGCTGGTCAGAGCTTTCTCACCAGCCTCTCTTTGGCCTTGAGACACTTGCAAAGAGGAGGGAGCCCATGACCTTGCTGGTCAGCAGCTTTCCCACTAGCCTGTGCTGGGAGGAGATAACGAATCCAGGTTGCTGTCCTTGGCAGTGTCTGTCCACATGGTGGACAGTGGATTCTGGAGCCAGGAAGCCAGGAGTAAACAGGGAATGAGTGTTTTGGTATTAACCCCATATATGCTGAGTTTGATGTAAGGAAACTGATATCAGCGCTGGTATCAATTCACCTCTATTTTATGTTCGTCCCTCAATCTTGAGGGATTTGTGGCGGCAACTGATCTAGCAACTTCCTGCTGAAATGGGGCATAGGTTGTTTCATCTTACTGAACCAGTCTTTTCATAAGGTGGTGATTCAGCTAGGCTCCCAAAGTTAGGCCTGTATCATGCAAGTAAGTAAGCAGGTATTTAATAAGAAGTTTTTCTAGAGAAACAAAAAGAGAAAAACAAGGTTTATGGTTGGAGCAAATTATAAACCAGTTCCTGAGCCCAGGGGGAAGATAATCAAGATTCCTAGAAGTCAGGGTCGAAGCATCTTTTGCAGTTTGAAATGTCTCGGATGGTGTCATCAGGCACTCAGGTAGCTTTTTGAGTGGCTTGCACAGCAGCAGACATGAATCTCTCTTAAGTTTACATCTGGTCCTCCAGCTTCAGTTTGTAAGGCTACAGGAAAAAAAGGGCAGGTTTAGTTTTCAATGATTTTTAATGAAAATGATGGGGAAAAAAACTCTGAAAATGTTAGTTTGGAGGCTTCTAGCCAGATATTTCAGGAAGCTAGAAGAATTCAGGATCCAGTCCAGTTAACAGATGTAACAAAAATCTTAAAGACAATTGACAAAACCAAAATCCAACATCCACAAATATGTATTATAGTCTTTATTGAAACACAAGTTTTCTCTCTCTAAAATCACCCTCAATTTCATTAGACATAGCTAAATTAAGACTAACTGGTTTGCAAAATAAGTCTAGTTTTAATAAATTTGGCATAATTATTTACGTAAGTACAGCAAGAATAGCAATTGATTATACAGGGTCTTTCAAATCTGCTTTGCTGGATTTTTTTTATAAGGAATCTCTTTAAGGTCCTCCCCAAACCAGGAAAGTCAGACCAATAACTTGTCATCAGATTCCGCCTGCAGTACCTACAGATTTGGGTGAGTTCCCCTGTTCACAAGGTCCTCAAAATATTGAGGTTTCTTGTACCTGCCAGAGGGAGTGACATCCTTTGCTCAACCTTACCAGGTCACTGGAAACTCATAAGAATGGTACCAGGCCCATATTTCCAAGTGGCTTTATTCCAGAAAGTCAACCTTCATTCCTCAAAAGCTGTCTGGTCATATCTGAGCCTGTATGTTTTTCTCAAATATGATGTTCCAGTCAAAGCCTTGGTATTATAACTGGTGTTTCCAATGGTGTCCTGTTATAAGAAGAACAGATTCTTATTGGACTTATGCATGCAACCATGTTGCCATGAGAATAAGAATACTTACTCATCAGGAGTTTTTACATTTTTGGAGGGCTCAGATAGGCAGAAAAAGATAAATGCTTCAATTTTGTTTACAAATTGCTATAAATCATAGTTCCTTAAGAGAATAGAGAAAAAGCTTTTCTTAAATCTGTAAAAAAACAAAAGCATCAAAAATCAGCAATACGTCAAGCAAAAAGCCATAAAAATTATAATCATCCCTATCAGTTTATTCTGTCCTGTGTAATTGGTTCTTGATCTTAATCTTCTGTCAGCAGTTTCATGAAGTCATCAGTTTGTCTGTTAGAGTTCTGTAATTTCCTACCCAGTTCAGTTTTATAATCTGAAAGTTTATTGGAAACCTGTATTCTAGAGTGTCAGAGTCCATTCCATGAATCTCTCTGAAGATGAAACATATTTGCAAAAACACCAGAGTAAAACAACTGTCTGTAAATAACAAATCATTCAAAAATGATTACCATTCAAAAATGGTAAGTGACAAAGACACTTGACCATTCTTGTGACATATGATACTTCGAGATAATAACCAGAATCATGGCTGACAATCTGAACAGATCAGAATTTTAGATAATTTTTAAAATACTTATATCAATAACACTCATTCACATAATACCATTTAAGAAAGTTTATCATTACTCATCTGACAACGTTTCCCATGTAATCTAATATGCCAAATAAGCCTAATTAGCTTAGCATTTTTTTCTTATAGGAAGAGAGCAAATTTCTCTGAGAAGTCCCAGGGGCCCTCTGAAAATCCACAGAGAAACTCTCCCTCGTCTTCCAGGTCAAAAGAAAGCCTTTGTTCAGGACTTGAATATTTGTGTGTGGTGGAGCTTGTCAAAAATATTAGAAGGTAAAGAAAAATATTTTTTACAACCTCTTTATTAAGAACAGACTAAAAGTTTAAGAAGAGTATCTCTTTTTAAGAGAGAGAAGGCCAAATTTTAGTTTTGCACCCGTTTACGCTTGACATTGAAACTTATTTACTTAATACTTTTATTTCATCTCAGCCAAACTGAGCAGACAGAACACTCCTCAGGGCTTCACTGTCACACAGTTTCAGTTACCGAGCTTTTCCATCAGAATTTGTTCCAGTACTTTAGGACAAATTTATCTTTCTTAATTCAAGAAACAAAAATATTTCCACTCTTTATACCTTTTTTTTAACTGTAAACATACATTTTACTTTTCTTGTACACAGACCTTTTAGAAATGTGCGTTTTTTCATAGAAAGTTCCTCAGAACACATAAGACATGTTTATCAATAAACCTAAGCTTTTCAGTTTCTTTGATATAAGAAACCAAAAGCAGACAAAGCTATGCTTGGTAGTTAGCCTTTATTATTTTATCTTATGTGGAAATGACCTAGATGCCCAGTAAACTGTTATTATTTAATTTAACCTAGTAAAGCTATAAAGCTGAAGTTTCCAAAAAGATTTTGGAAGCTGTTTTTTTAAGTATGCAGACTATAAAACATAATTATTGTACTTAAAAACTCTTACTCAGTTTTAACAATTATGTTTACATTACTCTTAAAAACTTCATGTGACACTATAGCAGTTAATCATCATTTGAAATTGTTTTCTGTGCATACACCATAATACATATAATTATTATTAAAGAGTTTTCCCCAAAACTTTGATCCTTTTACATTCAGTTTACCTGTCTTTAGCAATTATATTTAGATCATCTACAAAAACCTCATGAAACAGCAAACAAAATTAGTCATTACCCTGAGTTATCAGTTTTGCTGATAAAGTTTGTGGCAGAGATGGCGTGAGCCCACTTGCCCAGTAAACCCAGGCTGTCCGTCTGTGTCACATCTGGTGCTGACAGCTCCGAGGATGCGTCCGTTCTAAATCAAAGCGGTAAACTGAAACAGGCTTTCATTCACCAAAGGTCGCTTTATATCATGCTAAATTACTTTTCTTTTAGAAGTTCCGACATATTCATCAAAGACTGCAGTCCATCATGAGAGATTTTGAATCCTCTCTTTTCTGAAACAGGTTTCGCAGAACAGCCATTACAATTTTTAATTATTGTAAAAGTTTGCTTGTTTTTACTTGTTCAATTTTAGATCAGGAATGTCAGGGGAGTTGAAGTGGAGCTCAGCTTGCTGGGAAGCTCAGCGGTAGAGTAGAGGAAAGCAGCAGATTTGGGGTCGGCTGCAGGCATGGTTAATTATTTAATTATTTTCTCGTAAAGAGGCAGTAAAGTATTTATGACTTTATTTAGAAGCCTTGAAAGGTTAAAATAGGTTTCCCATGGTTGTAGCTGGCTTTTTCCAATTACCTACATCAATTTGAATAAACTGAAATTGCCCCATTTTGACCATTTTAAAGTGAGATCTCTTTAGGAGGTTTAACACAGCCTGAGGGTGGGTTTCTAGATTTCACAGAATCAGGCAGGGGAAACGGTCAGTGACACAGTGTTTACGCCCACAACATAATCTATAATACAATCAGACAAAGTGGTGTAATCATTTTACAGGAAGCCCATATAAATATAGCAATTTTAGAAAACTTTATCTTAATTTTACCATCTCTTATACTTTTAATTATAACATATTAGCGTTCCATTAACAGGTTTCGGATTACAATATTATGTAGGGAAAGTATCCCCAGGTAGACACAAGATTTATTCCCAAAAAATCATTCAGGCAAAGTTGACATAACCTCTTCACATAATATTAAACACTTTAATCTCTACAGTCTTATCAACCTGAGCAGCCTGACTGTTGCCGCAAACAATTGTTGATCGTGTGTCCCTGTGATTTCTGCCTCCTGACCTTTTGCATTTTTTCAAACAGGAGTGAATAGAATAGGTCTGGCGGATGTCCTTTAATGTTGGGGGGCCACTAGGGGGTCCCTTTAGCCCATCCAACCTTACACAGTGTTTTATTAAGAGCTTTGTTTTAATTTTATTCATGTCTGTTCCATTTATCCCATTTTCCTTTGCAGTAACCAGCTAAAGATTTCCATCCAGTTGGGATGAGCTCTGCGACTCTTCCCTTCTGATTCCTCTTTGTTAACTTAATGTTTTCATTAGTATCTGTACGCCCACAAGAAGAAGCTGAGACCCCAAGTTTGATTAAGTTTTTAAGACTAGTCATTATATTTTCTTTTTAATTTGGTCTTTTCATAGGTACCAATAAAACGCTATTTATGACGAGAGCTCTCCCAAAATTTCTCAATTTAAGGATCCATTGTTTGGCCATTTTCTCTCTGGAGTTTTAAAGAATATTGTGGCCATGCAGTGTTACAAAAGAAAATTATCCCTTTTAGACATTGGCTTATGACTGTAATTAGATAATTAGACCACTACTCAGAATTAGCCCCACTGGGCTCTGCTTGGGGACAGACAGCGTGTTTCTCATTCTGATACACAGAGACAGACAGACACACATATGCAGACACAGAAAAGCCAGGCATGAGTGAACCAGTTCCCAGATTTAGGGTAGAAAGTCCTACAACTGTTCCCACTCCGAATGCACGCCCAGATGCCCCTCCGCGAACAGAAAGGACCCCAGATGGTTCCTCCGTGAAGGACAAGGGACCCCAGGTGGCCCCTCCGTGAATGGGAAGGACCCCAGATGGCCCCTCCATGAATGGAAGGGACCCCAGAGGAGGGGAAGGAAGTTCACAGGTGTCCCCAAGGAGACTTAACCACATTTCAGACAGAGTCCACCGACTCCACAGAATGAAGAACAAACAGACAAACAAATCTGGAGCCTGTTTCCTTGCCATGAGAAAATGTGCCCAGGGTCAGCATGCTGGGCCAGACGGAAAGTACTGGGACAGTCCCTAGGGCAAGTCACCCAGGCAGCTGCTGGACTGCTTCCCAGGAAATCCCAGTCGGCCCTGGGCTGTGGAGCCACGGGCAAGAGCCTCCTGGCTGGCACGCCAGATTGTTACTACCTACAAACATAGGTTCCTTACCCACCACACAAGAGGGGCCAAATAAAAACTGGAATGCCTGGCTTATGGCAAGGAAAGGGTTTTTATTTCAGATGATATCAGCTAGGAGATGAGAGTGAGCCCTCAAATTTGTCTTGTTTCCTCTCGTCTCCCCGAGGTTCCCACCAGAACTGCCCATAGGCCTTGGGACACTGCTTGCAGGGAGGTGGAGATGATAAGGAACCCAGGCGGCTGTCCTTGGCCGTTTGTCTCCATGGCAGACAATGGATTCTGGAGGCAGGGAGCTGGGGAGTGAGCAGAGAAAGAGTGCTTTGGTTTTAGACTCACGTACACTGGGTATGTAGGGGAACTGATATCAGGGCTGGCATCAGGGGAAGACCCGGAAGGAAGGCCCCGCTTGTGTCCCAGCCCTTGGGCCCCACCCCCTCGCACTCTGGGAAATTCCCAAGTTCAAGAGGGGCTGTGACTGCTGAAAAGAGACAGGGAATCTCATCTTCCTCTTGGACTTTTCAGGATCCAATAGCAAAGACATCAATTTTAGGAACAGCCAGTTTTGGGGCTGGGCGGTGGGTATAGTGCAATACTTGTACAAATATTGTCCTGAATTCTCCCAACAGCCCCATTTTCTAGATAGGAATGTAAGGCTTGGCAAGGCCAAAGCTCACCCCAAAAGCCCGCCCCTCGCCCGCCTCCCTTCTGCCCTCTCAAGGGAGCACCATCCAACCCAAGGCACAGAAATGCCAGTCCCGGGTGCTGGCTCGGGCTGTCCCTTCCCCCAGGACCTTGGCCCTGCCTGGTCAGCCTCCCTCCAGGCTTCGCCACCCAGCTCAGGTGTCCCTCCCTGGGGGCCTTTCCTGGCCTCTCCCCTCCCCCGTCTAGAGATAAGTTCTCCCTCCCACGGCCCCTGGGCCCTGGTCCACACTTCTGGAAGGGTGTGTTCAGCAGTGTTTTACTTGTCTCCTGACTGGTCCTTCTTCCCAGGGATGATGGGTTCCCTGGGGACAGCCCAGGCTCTGGCTCTGGGTGGCCTGACGGGTTTGTGCGCGGTCACCTTGGCTGAGCTGGAACTGAAGCTCCCAGAACGCCCTTCCAGCATAGCCCAGCTCAGCGGGGGCCCCGGACTTACCCCCCGATGCACTCGATGTGAAGGCAGAGGGGGAGCAGCCACATCCTCTCACACTCAGAAGAAGTGAGGGCGCCAGGGGCCCGCTGTGGCACTCACAGTGTTGCTCACCTGCAAGGGATGGATTCAGTGCCAGGCGGCCAGGCCACAGCTGCTCCAGCTCCTGCGAGACCTTCCTTGAGCCTTTCTTGACTCCTGGGTTAGGCAGGTGCTTAGCCCAGGAAGAAGGCAGCAATTTCTCCGAAGGTGATCCTACCATCAAAGGTGTAGGCCTGGAGGTGGGGACAGATGCATTAGGGACCCTGTTCTTCCTCTCAGGCTCCAACTCAGCCTGTTGGGTCCCACGTGTCCTTGCTGCCCCCACTCAGCCATCTTCTCTTCTTCGTGCCTGTCCTTCAGCTCCCAGCACTGCACATGGCAGCCACTGCCTCCCTCGGCTGGCCAGCCTGCTCCCACATCGCGTGGGAAGGTTTGGGAGCAGAACTTCTCGGAGAAGTGGAGAGTGCCAAGGCGCTGGGTGGGATGAGCTTGATGCTGGTGAGACAAGGGCCGGTGAGCTGGAGCAGATGAGGGAGGGGAGGCCAGGAAAAGCCCACTCCAGAGAGGCAGGCAGAGAGACCGTGCAGAGCCCCTGGCTGTGGAGGGGAGGCAAGAAGGGACGGCTGAGGCACGTCTCGGACAGCTCCCTCTGGCCGCTGTGTGGACACTGGTCTGCAAGGGACAGGAGAGCAGGCAGGTGGCCCAGAAAGGTCAGTGCAGCATCCAGGTCTGAGGTGGTGGCTGGCCCTGGGAGGGAGGGGACACAGGAGCGGACAGAGGAGGACACAGCTGGAGGCAACACTGAGGGGTCTAGCTGGGGGCACTGCTGTGAGGGAAGAAGGGATACGCCAGGACGACCCCAGATGGAGCTGGGGAGCTGGGGAGCTGGGGACGGGGAGGAGTGGGGATAAAGGCGTAAAGTCGCGTCAGGTTCCAGGTGCCCATTTGCCACCCACTGTGGATGCTGAGAGGGCGGACTGCAGGGCATCGCTGCACCGTGGATGGTACTTAAAGCCCTCAGGATGGATGTGGGAGTGACGGGGGGAGAGGCGGGGAGCTGACCCCACATCTAGGGGTCAAGGAGATGAGAGGAACTGGTGAAGGAGGCCTCAAAGGAGTAGCCAGCGAGGCAGGAGGGAGGTCAGAAAAGTGAGCATGTCTTGTGTAGACTTGCTCTTTATCTGATGGCAAATAATCTGAAACAGTCTGAGAGTAAATAGCAATTGTTAGAAACCTGGGACCTGGGAGGGCGCCCACCGTTCCTCAAATGATAAGAGCGCTCACGGCACCTAGACTGTCTGACAACGACGTGGGGTATGGCGCGCCTGCTCTCCGCGTTCCAGGGAGTCAGGAGCGTGGGCACGTGCCGGTCGAGGGGCCTCCGTGACCCGGCCCAGGAACGAGCCTGGGACCGAGACTCACGAGCTTCCCCGGGAGACAGCAGTACGCGTGTCGTCACACCTCGTTGCTGGGGGAACTGGGCACGTCCTGTGTGACCCGGCCAGGAGAGATTCGAGGAAGCTTGTGTCTGGTTTCTGCTGGGCTTCACCCAACTCCTGTTCCTTTGCTGATCCACTCTGTGTTCTTCTGCTGTAAAAACGCCTTAGCCATGCCTGGGTCCAATGCTGAGTTCTCCGGGGGCGTCCTCTACCCCGGGGGTGGTCCTGGGAACCCCAACCCAAAAGGGTTAAGTGAAATATGCTATTAAAATTATAAGCAGAAAATCCGTGACCTGGGAGTGATTTTCTTTGCAGAGCTGTCACCTTTTCTAAAGCCTATGAAAGAAATTTCTTTTTCAGGCCCCACACGATTCCTCATGGAAAAACTTTTAAACAGTTTCAATTGATCGTCTTTCTTTCTGTCCGAGGTGTATTTTTCTCAATCCATATGGACATTGGAGACAACTAACATTCTTTGACCTAATGTGAAATGTGAAAACTTCTAATTAAAACTGTGTCTCTGCCTCGTGGGCCCTGGGAATTTTAAACGAGTGGACGTGAGTGTGTTAGGAAGCCAGGAGAACCCCAGCCCTCTCCCACTGGGCTGCACGGCCTCGAGCCTGCATGGGAAGTTCTGGGCTTACTGGACCAAGGAGGGGGCACGAAGAACGTGCTGATCTCATTCAGTGTCAAGACTGTCATCACCATCTCTGTGCTGACAGCTCCCCAATTTATATCTTCTTCCTGGACTCATCTCCTAACTCCAAAATCATCTCCCAGCTGCCAGGGACACGGCCACTTGGATGTCTGACAGGCATTTCAATCTCATCTAAAATCACCCCCATGGGGCCCTTGTCCAGATCTGGAGGCCTCCTGTCCCGCCAAGCAAAGAGTAGCTAGCCTCCTCCAAGAAGCCTGCCCCTGATCTTGGGGCCCCGTGTCAGTAATCATTTGTTCATCTTTTTGTCCTAGCCCACGGTCATTCTGAGCCTGTGGTGCCGTGTGCCAGGCACTCTGCTGGAAGGGGTGGCGTGGGGTGACCCCACCCAGTGCAGGTAGTGGGAGACGCAGGGATTGAGAAATGACTGTAGTCTCTCGCCTCCTCCAGGCTCCTCTTGTGGCCTCTACTTGCCTCCAAACCAAAGAGTGTGCTCGGGTGCCTTTAGGAAAAAAAGGGCGTTGTTGTTGGAAAGACAAAGTCAGCCCGCAGGTTGCCAGTGCCCCGTGCTGGGTGTTTGTGTACAAAACAGAGCTGGGCCTGGGCACAGGGGCCCGCTGTGGGGCGCGCTGAGGCCCCCGGGCTTGTGTCCGTCTGACCGTCTCTGGCACAGACGACCGTGGAGGAGGGGGCAGGGAGGACACTGCTCCCGCGTGACGCTGCTGCGGCCCTGGGGGCTGGATTCCCGCCAGACCCCAGTAACACAGTCCCTGAGAGTCAGCACTGCAGGGACCCCTCGACACCACCCAGGCCAGGGGGCTTCACGCTTGTCCCCAAACCCTTCCTTAAAGGGAACAGCACGTGGCAGTGATTCCAAACTAAGAGCTGCTGTGAGGGCCCAGGCTGGGGTGGGTGGGGGCCACGGACTTAGGAGAGGGGGCTCTGAGGACGCCCAGGGCTGTGGGGGGCAGGGTGTGGAAAACTCGGAGGCTGGCTAACCTCTTTTGTCACTGCTGCTGCTGTCAGTGCTAGGGAAATTGAGACCCACAGAAAGGAAGCAGCATGTCAAGGTCCCCTGGTGACTGGGTGGCCCATCCAGGCTGAGAAGGAACCCAGCTGCCCATGTCCTCGGCCTGGGCTCTGCCCTCAAACCCAGGCCCTTCCCACCCAGAGAAGAGGAACGTGCCAGGAGGTGGGTGGTTCTGGGGATAGAGTGGCCACTGAGGGTGCTTCGCTGGCAGAGAGGGCGGCGCTGGACCAGGAGACCAGGAGAAGGCTGCCTTCCAGAGACGGGGTGCAGGAAGAAGCTGGAGGGGACGAGGATGGAGGATCGTGGGACATCACAAGGAGCCCTTAGGTGCCCCGTGCACCTGCCCAGAGGAGGGCGCTGAGGCAAGTGGATATTGGCTGTCCAGCTTCAAAGGGCCAGGCTCCAGTTCCCTCTGTGGCGGGCAGCTGAGCCCCCGCCCCCAAGGGAGGGGAGACGGGAGTGTCGGGGTTGCCAGAGTCTGCTCCAGATGTCTGTCAGCACCCCTTCCTGAGTGCGTGCACGCGGCTCAGGCACCTCGCTGGGCACAGGCCGGCAGTGGCCATCGCACCTTCGCAACCCTGTGAGTGAGGCCTGTGGTCCTTGTTCTCCAGGGAACCTCAGGCTTAGAAATGCTCAGGTGCTCATGGTGAGATGTTCGGCAGAAGGTGTGAGCCGACGTCCGGTCTGCGGGCTTTCTGGCCTCTTCATGCCACTGGGGACTTCGCCTGTGCTCAAGACCAGCGACCTGGCCAGCTGCGAGGTGGTCCTGAGTGCTGTGTGGTTTTCACCATCTGGGGCCCATGCTGCTTGTCTCCAGTTAAAGGAAAATGGCCCAAGCCTGCCCTCTCCAGCCTGTCCCTTTGGGGTCCAGCAGTTACATGGGAACAGAAGGGACATTTGGGGACTTGAGTAAATTCCATTTTTCTCAGTCAGGGGGACATCTTCATCTAGGGGTGAAATTGCAAATAGACTCGACAACACAATTATGGAGGGTTCATGTGCAAATGAGTATGTCAAATTTCATTTCATTCATTCATTCATTTGTTCATTTATTTATGCCACTGTCCTGTGTTTCTTTTTGTTTTTTTTTGCTGAGGAAGATTTGCCCTGAGCTAACATCCCTGCCAGTCTTCCTCTACTTTGTATGTGGGTCCCTGCCACAGCATGGCTGATGAGTGGTGTAGGTCCGCACCCAGGATCCAAACCCACAAACCCAGGCCACTGAAGTGGAATGCACCAAACGTAACCACTGCGCCTCCAGGCCAGCCCCTGTCCTCCGTATTTTGAAACTGATTTCCACCTGGCCAGGATTCTCAACACTTTGACTTCAAAGGGGCATTGTGGCCAGGACAGACTCGAGAGCAGAGGTCAGGCCAGGGAGCAGGGACACAGCCACCCCCAGGGCAGTGTGGCCTCCAAACTGAGAGGTGCCTTGGTCTTGGCAGGCTGCCTTCTAGGAACGGGAGGCCACCTGGGGGAGGCCTGAGAGACACTCAAGGGTCCTGCTCCACGTGCCACCAGCTGCCTGCTGCCCACGATTCCTGGTGTGCTGGCCTTGTTCTAGAGACGTCACCTTCCACCTGCCTTTCCTTGTAACACTGGTGCGTTTGCTTACAGAGTTGTCCTCTCTGATCCTAGTGGGGTCAGTCTGAAATAGCAAACCTGGTGGAGCACAGAGGATTTTGTAGCGTTTTCTGTGGACACCCTCGCTCTGAGGTGGTGGAGTCCAGAGGGCAAAGGCGAGATCCAGGGGCCCTGGGAGGCTCCTGCAGGCACAGGACTGGGGACAGCCCCTTGGGCCAGGGCGCCCCCAGGGGAGCAGGGCCTTTCCTCCCATGCCCTTCACGGCTGGGAGATGGACGGGAGGCAGAGGGACCTTTTGCGGGGGCTGTCCTCTGAGCTCAGCGCTGTGGTGGCACTTTGTAGACCCCATCACACTTTCCTACCCGCAGGAGAGAGAGGGCCCCTCGTACACGTGGTTGCTTTACAAGTAACGAGTTACCTACATCGGGCTGGGCGTGCAGTAGCCTATAGGAAACGAGGTCTACTACGCGCCTCATTTACCCCACATCCGTAATCTTCAAACCATCCTGCAAAGTGGATGTTATCACCATTTTACACAGGAGAAAACAGAGTCTCGGAGAAAACAAGGACCTTGTTCAAGACTACACAGTCAGAAAGCGGTGGAGGCGGGGCTCAAACTCAGTCCTGGAAATCCCCAGGTGGGTGGCACTTTCGTGCGCCGGCCAGCACAGGGGAGGTCCTCGGCGAGTCCTCGACGCTCACACAGGACGCCCCGGCGCGGGGGTCCGACCTGCGCCGCGCCCTGCAGCGCCCGCAGCCCCCGGAGCCCCCGGGCCGAGCAGCACTGAGCCGGCGCCGGGCGTGCGCGCGGGGAGGGGCGCAGAGCCAGCCCGGCCGCAGCCACCGGCCGCGGTGCCGCCCCGCCAAGGCGCCGCAGAGAAGGCGCGGCCGCCCTGCTCGCGTAGCCCCGCGGCGCTCCTTGGTGGGGTCACGCCCCGGGAGAGGCAGGGCAGTGACCACGTGGCTGCAGGCTGCTGGGTGACCGCGGGGGAGGGCGGCGGGAGAGGACTCAAGGCTGGGGGTGGCTCTGGGGACCCAGTGCTCCACTTCCTGCCCGGGGCGGGGCTTAGTGAGCGCTGTGTTTATGTAAATAGAACCATACGGTTTAAAAATTACATGTATTATATATTTAACTATAAATAAAAATTGTATGTTATATGTAATTGTAAATAAGCAATTATATATATATATATATATACAGCCAGCCCAGAAGCGCTTTCAAGGCAAGCAGCTTACTTTGGCCTCACAGCATGACAGAGACAGGAGATAGTGCTGCATCAGCCATGTCCTTTGGAGTGACCCCATTTTGGTTGGTGACGCTTTCCTTGGCCTTGCTCCTTGTCCCCACTTCCCCGGGGCATCACGTGGGAACACCCGCTCCGCTGCACTGCTGTGACATGTCTGTCCTCCCCAGTCAGCCGTCAGCCCTGGGCCAATGCGTCAGACCGAGAGGAGAACGGAGGTCAGGCCCTGGGGAGCCAGCGCTGGGGAAACATGAACGCTGTGTTTAAAGGGGAGAAGGCACCCAGGAAGCACAGTGGTCCCCGATCCGCGGCTTCACTTTCTGCGCTTTCCGGTACCGTGGTCAACGGCAGTCTCAAAATATTGAACGGAAAATTTCAGAAATAAACAATTCATAAGTTTTAAATTGTGCACCTTTCCAAGTAGCATGATGAAACCTCGTGCCGTGCCACTCCGTCTGTCCGGGACGTGGGTTGTCCCTTTATCCAGTGGATCCACACTGTACACCTGCCTGCCTGTCAGTCGTTTAGCCCCCTCGGGTCCCAGCTCCACTGTTGCTATATTGCAGTGCTTGTGTTCAGATAACCCTTATTTTATTTAATGGCCCCAAAGTGGGAGAGTGGTGATACTGGCAATTCAGGTGCGCCAAAGAGAAGCTGTAGAGTCCTTCCTCTAAGTGAAAAGCTGAAAGTTCTCCATTTAATAAGGAAGGAAAAAAATCATATGCTGAGTTTGCTAGGCTCTGTGGTAACTTTTATTACAGTAGATTGTTATAATTGTCCTATTTTATTAGCTATTGCTAATCTCCTACTTTGCCTAATTCATAAATTAAACATCATCATGTACATATGTATGGGAAAAACCATAGTATCTATAGGGCTCAGTACTGTCTGCAGTGCAGGCATCCACTAGGGGCTTGGAACATACCCCCAGTGAATTAGGAGGTGTGCTGTATTCATCTTTGTGTCCCCGGTGCCTGGCACTGAGTCAGGCATGAGTGGTTCCTAAATTCTTATTGAATGGACCTGTCCTTCTGGAATCATCCTCCACACTGCGCTGGAGAAGTGGGCAGGCGCTCATCGCAGAAGCGCTTCGCAGGCCGTGAGAAGGCGTCGGGACCTTAACCGGAGAGCGCTGAGAGGCCCTGAGGCCCCACTCGAGGGAGGGACGCAGCTCGCAGCTCGCAGCCTGGGCTGCAGTATCAGGAAGGACAGAGGAGGACAGGACTGAGGCCTGGGGTGGGGTGGGCCCACGCTGGCTTGCAGGCTGCTCCCGGCATCTTCTTAACACTGTTGACAGAGGTGCCAAACTGGCTCGGGACCTCGAGGTGAACAGACAGCCTTTTGCGTCAAGAGCTCCCCTTCTCTCAGTTACCTGCCCCATTAGGAGTCGGGTCTGCAGACCAGCCACATTCGGGAGTCTGCATGGAAGGAGGTTTTTACTATTTCACAAAACCCAGCTTCTTTCCAAGAGGGATGGGTGTTGTTAAGGGGAAGTCTCTCTTGCTGGGCTGAGAGCAGAGCAGGAGCTAAGAGGGGCTGAGAAGGGAACTCAGAGGAGCTGAAACCTCCACCTGAGACACAGAGAGAAACTACGGTTTCCTAGAGATGGGCAAGTCCTGGAGGAAAGCGGCTAGGACAGAGGGAATGGGGACGGACGAGGAGGCCTGGCGGCCGGAGCCTGAGGCCAGCCTGTGTGAGTACAGTGCAGGAGCTCCTCCGGGGGCGGGGGCTGGCGGGCTCTCGAGCAGGACCAGCCCTGTAGAGCAGCTTCGCTCTGTGCTGTTCAGCCCTTCTCCCCACCTGCAGAATCTGGTACAAGGAGCTGCGGGACGGAGCTGTCTCCCGTTGAGTTTGGGGTGGGCTGAGCCTCCACTCGGGGTCCTCGTGCATCTCGCAGGTGACGAGATGGGAGATGACCATAAGCAGAACTGATGCAGTGGAAGCAGGTTTGGAGCTGGAGGGGAACTTGAGAAATTCAAAGAAAACTGGGAAGGCCTTGGAAAGCCATAGAGCGCGGAACGGGGCTTTCGAGGCTGTTTGTCAAAGGGTCTTCAGCGCTGCTCAGGGAGAAGTGCTCACGTTTGTCTTCAGACTGAAATGTTTTCTTTGGTGATTCTGTGTGGAGACAGCCCTGGCCCTGCTGTGTGAGCATGAAGGGAAGAAGGCCTTGCTCTGGAGTCGGGGCAAAGGGCTAGGTGCCCGCTCTGCCTCTTCCTTCCTCTCTGCTCCTTTTCCCCCCTTGACTTCTTCTGTCTCTCTGCAGCCTTTGCTCCGTCACTTTCTCGCTCTGTTTCTCACATTTTCTTTCTCTGTCACTTACCCCTCCCTTCTGTCCCACTACTAAACTGAGCAGGTTTATTTGAACAACAAAGGGCAGTATTTCTTTTAGAGAACATGCCATTTTGTGCACAAACAAGATTCACAGAGTCAACTCTCAGAACCTATTCATGGAAAAAACCATCGGGAGATCCCGCCGGGCGGGAGGGGCTCTGGGGGTGGTGGGCCCAGTGCCAGAAGTGGGTCTGGAGGGAAAATGTTCATAAGAGTTTTCACTTTCTGTCCTTTGACCTTATCCACCATGCCACCTGTAATAATACAAATAAATACGTAAATAATAATAATAATTAAGGTCACCATTCACTGCTGTGTCGGGCACTGTGCTAGCTGTTTTGCATACATCGATCTCATGGCCCCTTTAGCAGATGAGGAAACCGAGGCTCAGGGAGGTCACAGAACCCCTACCTGGCAGCCCGGGGCAAATCTGACTGCCCCCAAGCCTGGTTGTTCTCTGCTAGGACGGCTGCCCTGTGCTGATTGCTTTTGCTTGAGGCTTCGAGGAACCTGGGGAAGGAGCTGGAGCTGCCTTGTCATTGTCCCCAGGATGGCAATGCACAAGCAGGGAGGGTGGTGCCCTGCCTGCGGTCACTCAGCCCATCAGCAGTGATGGATTGGAGGCCAGGCATCTGAGGTCTGGGAGAGGGGCAGAAGAGGGCTTGGGACCACGCCCGTGGCTCCAGGAGGCCTCTTTCCTTGCTGTGTGGCCCCTCTCTGGGCTGCACCTTCCCCATCTGGAAGTGGGGGTCTTGGAATCCCCCGTGGGACCCTGTGGAAGGCTCCGGCCCGGGGCTGGGAACTCCAGGAAGAAGTCCAAGGGCTTTCTCTCTCAGACTGAAATTTCACCATCCAGCTGACTCCTGCCTGGGATTTTCCTAGCTGAGAGCCCGTCCTGTGGACGTAGAGGAGTCAGCGCAACGATGCTTTGAAAGAAAGCTCTCTGGACGCGGCTACAATGAAGTTGGGTTCACAGGGCGTCTCCTCCCAGCATAGCCTGTCCAACCCCACGACCAAGGGGACGATTCTACCCCACATCGCCCCCGCCTCCCAGGCCACCCTGCATCTGGGATCCACGGGGCTGCCAGGGTGAGACGTCCAGCACCTGTCGTGCGTTCATTTAACGAGTGTTTGCTGAGCACCCACCGTGGGCAGCACCGTTCTGACACAGGGGGCTCGGCGGAGGACAGAGCAGACGAGCATCCCTGCCCTGGTGGGTCTCACACTCTAGAAGAGAGGCAACGAAGACCAACAAACGGGACGAAATGCTATGTTAGACAGCGTCAAGTGATCAGGGAGACAGCAAAGAGAGGAAGGCAAGGGGGAGCACGCGGGAGGGGTCGGTTTAGACAGGGCAGCCGGGAAATCAGACCGCCTCGCCCAGGCCCCGCTCCCTCCGGGGGCCCCCACCGGGCCCGACCAGTCCAGGCTCCTTTCCCTGGGGCCCAGGCCCTTCCTGTTCTAGCCTCAGCTTCCCACACGTGCTTTGCGGCCCCCGCTCCACACAAGCAGAACATCTTCCCTCCGTCGCCTCTCCAGGTTGGCACACGCCCTTCCCACAGTTGGGAACGCCCTCCCTCCCGTCTCCGCTGCTTTAGAACGTGCCTGGGGTTCTGTTTTAATCAGGACTGGTAAGACGACAGACACGGAGATGAGTGCCTTGAAAGAAGAGTTCATTATTCACAATTCCCAAGAGGATGGGGCACGCCGCACCACACCACGCTGTGCAGAGCCGCCCGTGGAGCCCGGGGCTGGTCCGAGACAGGAGGAGCCAGGGGAAAGTACGGTGGGAGCCTTTATTACTAGAGTGGGGGAAGGTGTGGGGGCTGTTCCGCCACACGCCCAGCCGGGTGAGCAGTGGAGGTAGGTAGCTGGGAGACCGAAGACAAGACCCGGAGTCGGTGAATGAGACACATGGGTTTATCGGGAGGCACTTACAGGGAGACCCAGGGGCGGCCGTCTGGACAGCAATGTGCACCCGCTACCGCAGGCGCGGAGGGGGCTCTTACAGAGGCAGGGGACACAAAGGCCATTGCCTGCCAAGGGGCTGTTCCTGGTACGCCCAGCGTTCCCAGGAGCAGTAGCTCGCGTGGAGGGCTGTGTGTCCCTTCAAGACGCGACATTCTTAAAGTGAGATAAGGTGGGATCCGGGCTGGCCAGGCCCTGGATTGTGACACATCCCAGAAGCCGGGCGTCTTGCCCAGAAGGGAGCCTGAGGGACACATGGTCGTGGTGGGCTTGTGGGCTCTTGCTGAGCAAGCAAGGCCCCGGACACCTACACTCCACCTGCCATGTGTCCGAATGGCCCTCACAAACTTATCATGTCATTCTTCTGCTGAGTCCCTGAGCCAGACACACAGAGGAGCATTGTAACCAGATGCCACAACAGCAATAGAGATCACAGCAAGAGAACAAAATCAATAATAAGAAGGCAAGAATGCCAAAGGACACCTTTTGCCAGGTGGAGGGGGGAACTGAATCCAAGCCGAGACCAGGGCAGTGGACAGGGAGTCAGTAGCCTGTGTATGGGTGCGGAAGGAGGCCATCACAGAAGAAATGTTACGAGCATAGTCTGGGAGAAAGACACAACGTTCTGCCTTGATCAGAGCACAGGTCCTCCTGGGCGGCAGTGAGCACATCCAGAGCTATCCTATTTTGTAACATTACTTGTCTCATTTGGGATATTCCCTCATTCAACAGTGTTATTGCGTATGTGGTGTTATCAGAGCTGTCGCCACATGTTGGGTGAGGGCAGACACGTGCATTCTACAGCAATGGCCACAGCTGGCAGGGCGAAGATGGCAAGACGGTGAAGCCACCCTGCTGTGTGTAGCACACAGTGGCGTGCCCAGACTGCCTCCCAGTGAGACAGAGCTGTTGAAGGGAGGACAGGATGAGTGCAGGGTTGTAGCGGCACCCGCATGTGCACCTGCCGGTCCAATTACAACGCAGACAGGGCCACGCGTGGGCGCCACGAGCCCACAACCACCCCTGAGCAGAGGCACAGGCTCCTCTGACGGTGTTGTTTTGTCTCCCAGCCACATATCAGCAGTAATGAGAATTGTTTGGTTACACACTGCTTTAGGTGTCCACCCCATGTTTTTTTTTTATTGAGGTCATAATAGTTTATAACATCGTGAAATTTCAGTTGTACATTGTCAGTCACCATGTAAGTGCTCCCCCTCACCCCTTATCCGCACCCCCCAACACCCTGCCCCCTGGTAACCTCGAAACTGTTCTCTTTGTGCATTTATCTTCCACATAAGAGTGAAATCATATGGTGTTTGTCTTTTTCTGTCTGGCTTATTTCACTTAACATGATACCCTCAAGGTCCGTCCATGTTTTTGCAAAAGGGACGATTTTGTCTTTTTTTATAGCTGAGTAGTATTCCATTGTGTATATATATACACCACGTCTTCTTTATCCAATCATCAGTTGATGAACACTTGGGTTGTTTTCACGTCTTGGCTATTGTGAATAGTGCTGTGATGAACATAGGGGTGCATAAGCCTCTTTGAATTGTTGATTTCAAGTTCTTTGGAATAGATATCCAGTAGTGGGATGGCTGGGTCATATGGCATTTCTATTTTAATTTTTTGAGGAATCTCCATACTGTTTTCCATAGTGGCTGCAGCAGTTTGCATTCCCACCAGCAGCGTATGAGGGTTCCCTTTTCTCTACACCCTCTCCAACATTTGGGTTTTGTTTTTTTTTTAACGATTGGCACCTGAACTAACATCTGTTGCTAATCTTGTTTTTTTCTTCTCCCCAAAGCAACCCCCAGTACATAGTTGTATATTCTAGTTGTAGGTCCTTCTGGTTGTGCTATGTGGCACGCCACCTCAGCATGGCTTGATGAGCGGTGCCCTGTCCATGCCCAGGATCTGAACCAGCAAAACCCTGGGCCACCAAAGCTGAGCGTGCAAATTTAACCACTCAGCCACAAGGCCGGCCCCAACATTCGTTATTTTTTCTCTTAGTGATTATAGCCATTCTAATGGGTGTAAGGTGATATCTTAGTGTAGTTTTGATTTGCATTTACCTGACAATTAGTGATGTTGAATATCTTTTCATGTGCCTATTGGCCATCTGTAGATCTTCTTTGGAAAAATGTCTGTTCATATCCTCTGCCCATTTTTTGATTGGGCTGTTTTTTTGTTGTTCAGTTGTATGAGTTCTTTATGTATTATGGAGATTAACCCCTTGTCAGAAATATGATTTGCAAATATTTTCTCTCAGTTGGTGGGTTGTCTTTTCCTTTTGTTCCTGGTTTCCTTTGCCTTGCAGAAGCTCTTTAGTCTGATGAACTCCCACTTGTTTATTTTTTCTTTTGTTTCCCTTGTCTGAGTAGACATGGTATTCCAAAAGATCCTTTTAAGACGGACGTCAAAGAGTGTACTACCTTCTAGCAGTTTTATAGTTTCAGGTCTTACCTTCAAGTCTTTGATCCATTTTGAGTTTATTTTTGTGTGTGGGGAAAGATAATGGTCTACCTTCATTCTTTTGCATGTGGCTGTCCAGTTTTCCCAGCACCACTTATTGAAGAGACTTTCCTTTCTCCTTGTATGTTCTTGGCACCTTTGTCGAAGATCAGCTGTCCATAGATGTGTTTTATTTCTAGGCTTTCAGTTCTGTTCCATTGATCTGTGTGCTTGTTTTTGTACCAGTACCATGCCATTTTGATCACTATGGCTTTGTAGTACATTTTGGAGTCAGGGATTGTGATACCTCCAGCTTTGCTCTTTTTTCTCAGGATTGCTTTAGCTCTTTGGGGTCTTTTGTTGCCCCATATGAATTTTAGGATTCTTTGCTCTATTTCTGTGAAGAATGTCATTGAATTGGGATTGCATTGAATCTGTAGATTGCTTTGGGTAGTATGGACATTTTAACTATGTTTATTCTTCCAACCCATGTGCATGGAATCTGTTTCCATCTCTTTATGTCATCATCAATTTCTTTCAGTAATATCTTATAGTTTTCATTGTATAGGTCTTTCACCTCCTTGGTTAAGTTTATTTGTAGATATTTTATTCTTTTTATTGCGATTGTAAGTGGGATTGTGTTCTTGAGTTCTCTTTCTATTAGATTGTTATTGGAGTATAGAAATGCAACTGATTTTTGTAAGTTGATTTTGTACCCTGCAAGTTTACTGTAGTTGTTAATTATTTCTGTTAGTTTTCCAATGGATTCTTTGGGGTTTTCTATATATAAGATCATGTCATCTGCAAACAGTGAGAGTTTCACTTCTTCACTCCCTATTTGGATTCCTTTCATTCCTTTCTCTTGCCTAATTGCTCTGGCCCAAACCTCCAGTACTATGTTGAATAAGAGTGGTGAGAGTGGGCACCCTTGTCTTGTTCCTATTCTCAGAAGGATGGCTTTCAGTTTTTCCCCATTGAGTATGATGTTGGCTGTGTATTTGTCCTATATGGCCTTTATCATGTTGAGGTCCTTTCCTTTTATCCCCATTTTATTAAGAGGTTTTTTTTTTTAATCATAAATGGATGTTGGATCTTTTCAAATGCTTTCTCTGCATGTATTGAGATGATCAGGTGGTTTTCATTCCTTATTTTGTTAATATGGTGCATCACATTGATTTGACCTGCAGATGTTGAATCATCCCTGTGTCCCTGTTACAAATCCAACTTGATCATGGTGTATGATCTCTTTGATGTATTGCTGAACTCGGGTTGTCAATATTTTGTTGAGGATTTTTGCATCTATGCACATCAGTGATATTGGCCTGTAGTTTTCCTTCTTTGTGTTGTCCTTGTCTGGCTTTGGTATCAGGGTGATGCTGGCCTCATAGAATGTGGTAGGAAGTATTCCATCTTCCTCAATGTTTTGCAATAGTTTGAGAAGGATAGGTAATAAATCTTCTTTGAATGTTTGGTAGAATTCACCAGAGAAGCTGTCTGGTCCTAGACTTTTATTCTTCGGGAGGTTTTTGATTGCTGTTTCAATCTCTTTACTTGTGATTGGTCTATTCAGATTCTCTATTTCTTCTTGATTCAGCTTTGGGATTAAGAGTCTAAGAATTTACCTATTTCTTCTAGATTGTCCAATTTGTTGGCATATAATTTTTCGTAGTATTCTTATCTTTTCTAATTCTGTGCTATCCATTATAATTTCTCCTCTTTCATTTCTAATTTTATTTATTTGAGCCTTCTCTCTTTTTTCTTAGTGAGTCTGGCTAAGGGTTTGTCAATTTTGTTTATCTTCTCAAACAACCAGCTTTTTGTTTCACTCATCTGTTCTACTGTCTGTTTCAATTTCCTTTGTTTCTGCTCTGATTTTTATTATTTCCCTCCTTCTGCTGAGTTTGGGCTTTGTTTGTTCTTCTTTTTCTAATTGTTAGGTGTAGTTTGAGATTGCTTACTTGGGATTTTTCTTGTTTGTTAAGGTGAGCCTGTATCGTGATGAATTTCCCTCTTAGGACCACTTTTGCTGCATCACATATGCGTTGGTATGGTGTTTTCATTTTCATTTGTCTCCACATATTTTTTTATTTCTCCTTTAATTTCATTGATCCATTGGTTGTTCAATAGCATGTTGTTTAGTCTCCACAGCTTTGTTCCTTTCTCAGCTTTCTTCTTGTAGTTAATTTCTAGTTTCATAACATTTTGGTGAGAAAAGGTGCTTTACATGATTTCAGTCTTCTTAAATTTATTGAGGCTTGCCTTGTTTCCCAACATATGGTCTGTCTTTGAGAATGTTCCATGTGGACTTGAGAAGAATGTATATTCTGCTGTTTTTGGATGGAGTGTTCTATATATGTCTATTAAGTCCATCTGGTCTGGTTTCTCGTTTAATTCCACTGTTTCTTTGTTGACTTTCTGTCTGGATAATCTATCCATTGGTGTAAGTGGGGTGTTGAGGTCCCCTACTATTATTGTGTTGTTGTTAATATCTCCTTTTAGGTTTGTTAATAGTTGCTTTATGAACTTTTGTGCTCTGTTGTTGGGTGCATAGATATTTATAAGCGATGTGTCTTCTTGGTGGAGTGTCCCTTTTATCATTATATACTGCCCTTCTTTGTCTCTCTTTACCTGTTTTATCTTGAAGTCTAGTTTGTCTGATATAAACATTGCAATGCCTGCTTTCTTTTGTTTGCCATTAGCTTGGAGTATCATCTTCCATACCTTCACTCTCAGCCTATGTTTGTCATTGGAGATGAGATTTCCTGAAGGCAGCCTATTGTTGGGTCTTGTTCTTTAATCCATCCAGTAACTGTGTCTTTTGATTGGAGAATTCAATCCATTTAGATTTGGAGTAATTACTGATATATGAGGGCCTAATGCTGCCATTTTATCACTCGTTTTCCAGTTCTTCTGCATTTCCTTTGTTTCTTGTCCTATTTCAGACTAACAGTTTCATTAGGTAGTTTTATGCTGGTTTTCTTAGTCTTGTCCTTATTTATTATTTGTGTCTCTGTTCTAATTCTTTGTTTAGTGGTTACCCTGAGGCTTGTATGAAAGATCTTGTAGATGAGATAGTCCATTTCCTGATAGCTTCTTATTTCCTTAGACTAAGCCGATTCCATCCCCTCTTCTCCTCCTAAGTTATTTTTGTCACATCTTACTCCATCTTATGTTGTGAGTTTGTGGTTAAAAGGACAAGATTATATGTATTTTTAATGTTTTCCTTCTGTTTATCTTTATTGTTATAATTGTTTGCTAACCTGTTCTTGCAGAGAGCTCCAATTTTCTGATTTTGTCTACTTATTTATCTCCTTACTCAGGGCTTTGAACTCTTTTTTTCAGGTATGAGGGCCTTATTGACCATTTCTTGTATGGGGTCTTGTGGTGATGAACTCCCTCAGCCTTTGTTTATCTGGGAAAGTTTGTGGTTTTTTTTCCAAAATCCCCCCAGTATATAGTTATATATGTTAGTTGTGGGTCCTTCTAGTTGTGGCATGTAGGATGCCGCCTCAATGTAGCCTGATGAGTGGTGCCATGTCCGCGCCCAGGATCTGAACCAGAGAAACCCTGGTCGCCGTAGCGGAGTACGCGAACTTAACCACTCAGCCACGGGGCCGGCCCCATATCTGGGAAAGTTTTTATTTCTCCATCATATCTGAAGGATAATTTTGCTGGATAGAGTATTCTTGGCTGACAGTTTTTGTCTTTCAGAATTTTGAATATATCATTCCACTCTCTTCTAGCCTGTAAGGTTTCTGCTGAGAAATCCACTGGAAGCCTGATGGGGGTTCCTTGTAGGATAATTTCTTCTGCCTTGCTGCTCTTAATATTTTTCTGGATTGGTAAGTTTGGAGGTTTTGGGTGTCCCCTCCACGATGAAGGGTGTCACTGTGATAGCCTGCTTTAAGCCTATTCCCTAAGGGGCTAAGAGACCACCCCAGCAGGGCCCACTTGACAGTCCCAGGGCCAAGTGACCACATGGGTCTGGGTAGGAAGCTCTTGTGGCAGAGGCAGAGGCAAGTTGTTCTGAGTGCCCACCTGTGGCTGCACTGTCTCCTTGATTAGCTTTTGTCTGTAGATGTGCTGTCAGATCAGGTCCTTGTGTCAACATCTGATATGCCCTGGGTTGGGTGTGTCTCTCATGTTCATTCACTTGACATATTGCAATGGTCAGGCATCTCATCCAGTGGGCTAGGGCACTATCTTTTGTCTTTGGTGTTTCAGCAAGCTATTCATTCATTCCACCAGCCCTGCAGCCGTGGGGCTGTGTGACAGGTGAAAATGTCAATGTATGTTCCTCTGATCAGCCCACATCTGTACTTGGTGGCCAGTTAAATGCATACCTCGGTCACTGTCAATGTCTGTGGGAACACCATACGTGGTACAGAGGTGTTCAGGCCTCTTTTAGTGGTCTTCTGTGTGGCCCTCTTGCTGGGGTATGCCCGCAGCAGTCCTGTATATGTGTCCACACAAGTAAGGGCATATTGACAGGCATCAGAGAGAGGCAAGGGCCTGATGTGGTCCACCTGCCAGCACTGAGCAGGCTGGTTGCCTCTGGCAACTTGGCCTGTGTCCCAGGGAATGGCCGGGGGTCTCTGCAGACTCAAACCCTCCTCTCCTAGAGTGAGTGGTGTTTTAACTAGTTGCTCTTTCAAACTTTGTAGTTCAAATCCTGCTTTAAAGCAGCAAGAATGTTTTGAAAAGATTTTATGGTAAATGCTTTTATAAACTATCACCTCCAAGTTTTGGTCAAACTTTTATGTTTATGTATTGAACTTGCTTAAAACCAGGCATACAGGTAATCAGGTGACACAGTGCACCACTTTCTTTAAAAAACTGATGAACATATGCACTGCATGTCAGCCAATAGAGACAGCTCTCTACAGAAACACATGTATTTTTGTAAATTTCTAGCCCATTACTACACCGGGCAATCTTGCCCCTTAGGACTTCTCTGACAGCTCAGCCATCCTCACATGCACAGGTAATATACATTTGCATCATTCCACAGTGCACCCTTCCTGTCCCACAGTGAGTCTGATGGTGGAAGACTTCTGCTACCACAGGAGGGGAAGATCAGGAGAGCAGAGGCAGCATGGGGCTGGCTCAACAATTTCTGCCAGTCTGAGAGGAAGAGTGGCAGGCAGGTGGGTGGGTGGGGAGAAGTCAGTTTGGAAACAATGTTTAATCCAAGGCCCTTCAAAACATTGCAGAGAACTTGACTGGGAAACCCATCCCTCTCTGCCTCTCAGGCCACACTTGCAGCAGCAGGCTTGCAGGCCAGAAGGCAGTGGGATGCTACAGTGATGCAAGAAAACACCTGTCAACCAAGCATTCTGTAACTGGCAAAACTGCCTTTCAAAAAGGAGGGAGAAAGTAAACATTTCTAGATAGACAAAAGCTGAGGAAATTCATTGCCACTGGACATGCTCTGCAAGAAACGCTAAAGGTAGTCCTTCAAGTCGAAAGGAAAGGACACCAGAGAGCAACCTGTAGCCATACAAAATATAACTCTTTCCAGTAAAGGTAAACACATGGACAAATACAAAAACCCAGTATTATCATAATTTTGATTCATAACTCCACTTTTTTACAGGATTTAAAATAGAAAGGCATAAAGAATAACTATAAATCTGTTAGTGGGTAGACAATATATAAAGATGTAATTTGTAACATCAATAACATAAACAAGGGTGAAACTATAAAGGAGTAGTTTTTGTATGTGATTAAAGTTACTTAAAAATATTTTATCACTTTAGAATGTTATATGTAATCCCCACAATAACTACAAAGAAAATATCTATAGAATATATACAAAAGGAAATGAGAAAGAAGTCAAATATGTCACTACAAAAAGTTAACACTAAGGCAGGCAGTAAGGGAGGAAACGAGGGACAAAAACTCCCAGAAAGGGCAACGAAAATACTCCATATATTACAACTGTGGATATCTGCCATTATACATTTATCCAAACTATGAACGTATACCACCAAGAGTGAAGCCTAAGGTAAACTATGGACTTTGGGTGATTACGATGTAGGGGTCAATGTGGGTTCATCCTTGGTTAAAAAAAAAAAAAAAAGTACCATTCTGTTAAGTGATGTTGGTAGGTAATGAGGGAGGCTATTAATGTGTGGGCACAGGGGGCATATGGAAAATCTTTGTACCTCTCTCAATTTTGTTATAAGCCTAAACTGCTCTAAAAAAAAAACAAAGTCTTTTTTTAAAAAAGCTGTAAGGGCTGGCCCCATGGCGTAGTGGTTAAATTCAGCGCCCTTCACTTCAGTGTTTGGGGTTTGCAGGTTCGGATCCTGCCCACAGTCCTACTCCACTCATCAGCCATACTGTGGTGGCAACCCACATATAAAGCAGAGGAAGACTGGCACAGATGTTAGCTCAGAGCTAATCTTCCTCAGCAAAAACAAACAAACAAAAACCTGTAAGACATACAGAGAAAAAATAAGAAAATGGCAATAAGTCCTTCCCTATCAGTAATCATTTTAAACGTTAATAGCTTAAACTCCCCAATCAAAAGACATAGACTGGTGTAATGGATAAAAAAACCAGAATCTAACTATATGCTGTTTCCAAGAGATTCATTTTAGATTCAACAATATGCAAAGGCTGAAAATGAAAAAAATAGAACATATTCCATGAAAATAGTAACCAAAATGAGCAGCGGTGGCTATACTAATATCAGACAAAGTAGACTTTAAATCAAAAACTGTTACAAGAGATAAAGAAGGACATCGTATAATGATAAAAGGGTCAACTGACCAACAGCATATAACAATTATAAACATATGTGTACCAAACATCAGAGCTCCTAAATATATGAAGCAAACACTGACAGAATTGAAACAAGAAACAGAGAGATTTACAATAATAGTAGGACAATTCAGTGCCCCACTTTCAATAATAGATAGAACTACAAGACAGAAGATCAGCAAGGAAACAGATGCCTTGGACAACACCACAGACTGACTGGACCTAACAGACACACACAGAATGTGCCAACCAACAGAATGTGCACTCTTCTCAAGTGCACTTGGAACACTCTCTGGGACAGACCACATGTAAGGCCACAAAACAAGTCTTAATAAATTTAAGAAGATTGAAATCATACAAAGTATCTTCCAATCACAATGGAATGAAACTAGGGAAGTCAACAGCAGAAGGAAAACTGGAAAATACACAAATATGTGGAATTTACAACACACATTCTTATGTGTTGTAACCAAGGGATCAAAGAAATAACAAGGGAAATTAGAAAATATCTTGAGACAAATGAAGATGAAAACACAACATACCAAAACATATGGGATGCAGCAAAAGCAAAGCTAAGAGAAAAATTTATAGCTGTAAATGATGACATTAAAAAAATATCTCAAATCAACAACCTAACTTTACACCTTAAGGAACTGGAAAAAAAAAAAAAAAACCAACGAACTAAACCAAGAGCTAGCAGAAGAAAGAAATAACAAAGATTAGAGCAGAATCCAAAAAAAAAAAAAAGAGAATATGGGCTGGCCCAGTGGTGTAGTGGTCAAGTTTGTATGCTCCACATTGGCGGCCTGGAGTTTGCAGGTTTGGATCCCGGGCATGGACCTACATGCCACTCATCATGCCATGTTGTGGTGGTGTCCCATATGCAAAATAGAGGAAGATCGCTACAGATGTTAGCTCACTGCCAATCTTCCTCACCAAAAAAAAAAAGAGAGAGCGAGAGAGAAAAGAGAAAACAATGAAAGAGTTGGTTCATCAAGAAGATCAACAAAATTGAACTTTAGCTAGACTGACTAAAGACTCCAATAGCTAATATCAGACATGAAAGAAGAGAGAATATTACCAATTTTACAGAAACAAAAAGGGTTATAAGAGAGTACTATGAACTGTATGCCAATAAATTGGATAACCTAGAGAAAATGGAAAATTTCCTAGAAACACAATCTATCAACACAGAATCATGAAGAAATAGAAACATGAATAGACCTACAACCAGTAAAGAGACTGAATCAGTAATGAATAAGTCAGTAATCCCAACAAAGCAAAGCCCAGGAACAGATGGCTTCACTGGTGAATTGTACCAAACATGCAAAGAATTAACACCAATCCTATTCAAACGATTCCAAAATACTGAAGAGGAGGGAACACTTCCCAACTCTCAGCTCTGCGGCCAGCACTACCTTGATGCCAAAACCAGACAGACAGTACAAGAAAACTACAGACCAATGTCCCTGCTGAGGACTCATTCAAAAACCCTCACAAGCAGGGGGAGAGGGGTGGGTGACATGAGTGAAGCGGGTCAAAAGCTACTAACTTCCAGTTACAGGATAAGTCAGTCATGAGGATGTAATGCACACCATGGTGACTATAGTTAATAGCACTGTACTGCATATCTGAAAGAGAGAGTAGATCTTAAAAGTTCTCATCACAAGAAAAAAATTCTGTAACTATGTATCATAACAGATGTTAACTAGACTTACTGTGGCGATCATTTTGCAATACATACAAATATCAAATGATTATTATACACCTGAA
Organism: Equus quagga; assembly: GCF_021613505.1. Classification (NCBI taxonomy): domain Eukaryota; kingdom Metazoa; phylum Chordata; class Mammalia; order Perissodactyla; family Equidae; genus Equus; species Equus quagga. The sequence goes on from NC_060270.1 coordinate 64,687,365, forward strand.
ACTAATGATGTTTGTCAATTATACCTCAATAGAAAACACCACCAAAAAAACACTGCTTTAGGTTAAAGTAATTAAAGTTATTTAAAAAATCACTTTAATTTTAATAACTCACTGCCCCCCCAGAAAAAAAGAAAACCCTGAAAAAAGAAACTTAAACATATTGGCTTTCAAAATTGTCACTATTCAGTGTAAGAAAGTATGTCAATTCTTTAAAAGATCCACATCTTTAAAAGAATTGTTGCAAGGGACATTAAATGGGGACATTGAACAGGATAGGTGAAACCACTCTCAACAGAGGGGAAAGAGAGTTCCTTGTGTCCGTGTCTAGAATAAATAAATAAAATCGGTAAGCCTATACTATTCACATGTAACTCAGTGGAGACTCTTTTCAGAAGGACTTTCTGAATATTGGCCACGACATAGATGATTATGTGCCAGGTGATTGTGAGGTTGTTCAAAGTAACGATCTCTAACAGATGCTTATTACCATTAGCATTAGAGTGAGGCATTTCCTTTTTTTTTTTTATTAAAGATTGGCACCTGAGCTAACATCTGTTGCCAATCTTCTTTTTCCTTCTTCTTTTCTCCCCAAAGCCCCCCAGTATATAGCTGTATACTCTAGTTGTGAGTGCCCCTGGTTGTGCTAGGTGCAACGCCCGCTCAGCATGGCTTGATGAGCCACCGGTGCCTTGTCCATGCCCAGGATCCGAACCGGCGAAACCCTGGGCCGCCGAAGAGCAGCGCATGAACTTAACCACTCGGCCAGGGGCCGGCCCCATGGCATTTCTAATTATTTCCAAGATTATAAACTCCTTGAAATTAGGATCATACTTTCTACACCTTGAGATTCCCTACACCATTAAGTATCATGACCTAAACATAACTGTTTATTAAATTAAATTGACTGCATAAGCTGAAGGTCTAATGGCATGGCTATGATTTTATTTTCAAATTCTAAGAAAATAAAATTTATTAAAAAATAAAATCTATTTCTCATGTTATAGTAGACTCACATGTAACTCTGAAAGCTTGTGAAATTAAAATGTATTATGATGGGGGACTGGCCCAGTAGCATAGTGGTTAAGTTCACATGCTCCCCTTTGGCAGCTTGGGGTTTGCCAGTGGAGATCCTGGACGCACACCTATGCGCTGCTTGTCAAGCCACAGTGTGGCAGGAGTCCCACATATAAAGTTGAGGAAGATGGGCATGGATGTTAGCTCAGGGCCAGTCTTCCTCAGAAAAAAGAGAAGGATTGGCAGCAGTTAGCTCAGGGCTAATCTTCCTCAAAAAGAAAAGCAGCATTATGATGGGACTGGCCCAGTGGTGTAGTGGTTAAGTTCCCATGCCTTGCTTCGGTGGCCTGGGGATCATGGGTTCAGAGACTGTTGTGGACCTACACACTGCTCATCAAGCCACGCTGTGGCAGCATCCAACATACAAAATAGAGAAAGATTAGCACAGATGTTAGCTCAGTAACAATCTTCCTCAAGAAAAAAGAGGAAGATTGGCAAAAGACGTTAGCTCGGGGCCAGTCTTCCTCATCAAAAAAAAGTATTATGACTAAGAAAAAAGCTCTTATCAAGAAAAACAAATTTATATAGATACTAAACAATTATCCCTCCCTTAACTGTTGCTTTAGTTGATCAACTTTGTATGTGGATAAGCTGTATACATTACCACATTTTCAAAAATAAAGAACTAGTATGAATTAAATTTCAGAACAGAGTAATTAGAGATAGCCTTTAAAATTCTGAACTTTTTTCATTAGAGATATTTGGTTAATTATTAACCTTTTATTCCTACCAGTAGAGGAAGGAAAGAGTCATGTTATAATAATTCACTGGCTACATACAATAACTTTGGGCATTATATCAAATTATGAAGTTGAATTAGACCACACTGCCACAAAAGCTAGAAAAACAATTTTGCATAATTAAAGTTAAGATACAAGTTGCTATTAGAGTGACTTTTAGGCTGTTTGTTAAGTAAGAAATATCTGTGAGCAGTAAGGTCTGTGCCAGTCTAGGAATCCTATGACGGTAACATATAACATAAACAAGAATGTGCATTCATTTATCACAGGTGTTCAATGTTGACAGTAGGGACGAGACAATATTCAAGTAACACTAATAAAGAGTAGGGATAAACAGTTTTAATCACTGCGATTAACGACAACAACAAAATCATGGCTTTATTCTAGGAAATGTTTTTTAAAAATCCGAAACAAAACAGTAGCCAACAAAATTCAACAGCACACTAAAAGGATTATACACCATGACCAAGAGGGATTTGGATGGTTTGACACACAAAACGCAATCAGTGGGCTATACCACATTAAAGAATGAAGGACAAAAACCCATGACCATCTCAATTGATGCAGAAAAAGCATTTGACAAAATTCAATACTCTTTCACGATAAAAACACAACAAACTATGAATAGAAGGAAATTGTATCAGCATAATAAAGGCCATATATGACAAGCCCACAGCTAACATCATACCCAGTGGTGAAAGACAAAGCTTTTCCTCTAAGATCAGAAACCAGATAAGGATGCCCACTTTTGAGACTTCCAATCAACACAGTTCTGGAAATCTTAGCCACAGCAATTAGGCAAGAAAAGAAATAAAGATCATCCAAACTGGAAAGGAAGAAGCAAAATAATCTGTTTTTAGATATGATCTTACACGTAGAAATGCCAAAAGATTCCAGGAAAAATTGTTAGAATAAACAAATTCAGCAAAGTTGAATGATATAAAATCAATATGCAACAATCTGCTACATTTCTGCACATGAACAATGAACACACCCTAAAAGGGAATTAAGAAAACAATTCATTTACAACAGCATCGAAAAGAACAAAATGCTCAGAAACAAACTTAACCAAGGAGGCAAGACTTTTGCCCTGAAAATACAAAATGTTGCTGAAAGAAATTAAACAACACATGGAAAGACATCCTGTGTTCACAGATTGGAAGACTTAATATTAAGATATCGACACTCCCCAAAATGCCCCACAGAACCAATGCAACCCTATAAAAACACCAACGGTGTTATCTGCAGATATAGAATAATCCATCCTAAAATTCATATAAAACCATAAGGGATCCCAAATAGCCAAAACAGTCTTGAAAAAAAAAAAAAGCTGGAGAACTCAGACTTTCTGATTTCAAAATTTACTACAAAGTCACAGTAGTTCAAAACAGTGTCACACTGGCACAAAGACAGATATATATAAGACTGACGAAATACAGTTCAGAGATAAACCTTTGCATACATGGTCAAACGATTTTTGACAAGGGTGCCAAGACTATTCAATGGAGAAAGGACAGTCTTTTCAACAGATGGTGCTGGGAAAACTGGATATCCACATACAAAAAAAAAATGAGTTTTATGCTTATATTACACCAAATACAAGTTAATTCAAAATGGATCAAAGATCTAAATGTAAGAGTTAAAACTATAAAACTTTTAGAAGGAAACATATGGGGAAAGCTTCACGACATTGCATTTGACAATGATTTCTTCACTACAACAGCAAAAGCATAGGCAATCAAAGAAGAAACAGATAAACTGGACTACATCAAAACTAAAATGAACTGTGCATCAGAGGGCACAATAACCAGAGAGAAAAGCCAATCAATGGAACGGAAAAAATATTTGCAAGTCATGCATCTGATAAGGAGCTATCATCCAGAACATACAAAGAACTCTGACAACTCAACCACTCAGAACTTAGTTTAAAAATGGGCAAAGGAGGGGCCGGCCCGGTGGCGCAGCGGTTAAGTTCGCACGTTCCGCTTCTCGGCGGCCCGGGGTTCGCTGGTTCGGATCCCGGGTGCGGACATGGCACTGCTTGGCAGCCATGCTGTGGTAGGCGTCCCACGTATAAACTAGAGGAAGATGGGCACGGATGTTAGCTCAGAGCCAGGCTTCCTCAGCAAAAAGAGGAGGACTGGCAGTAGTTAGCTCTGAGGGCTAATCTTCCTCCAAAAAAAAAAAATGGGCAAAGGATTTGAAGAGACATTCCTCCAAAGAAGACATCCAAAGCACCAATAAGAACATGAAAAGGTGCTCAATACCACTAATCAAACAGGAAAGTGTTGGTGAGGATTTGGACAAATTGAAACCTTTTTGCACTGTTGGCGGGAATGTAAAATGGTACAGCCATTAAGGAAAATAGCATGGCACTTCCCCCAAAAATTAAAAACAGAATTACTGTATGACCCAGCAATTTCACTTCAGGCAACATACTTCAAAGAACTGAAAGCAGGGTCCCAAAGAAACATTTGTACACCCATGTTCATGGCAGTATTCACAATAGCCAAAAGGTAGAAGCCAGCCAAGTGTCCATCAACAGATGAATGGATAAACAAAGCAAAAACACACAACAGAATATGTATCATTCAGCCTTAAAATGGAAAGAAATTCTGACACATGCTACAACATGAATGAACCTTGAGGACATTACGCAAGGTGAATAAACCAGTCAAAACAAGGAGAACGCACGCATGGTTCCACTTAAATGAGGCACTTGGAGAAGTCAAAATCGAAATTAGAGAGTGAGTAGAACGGCGGCCAACAGGTCTGGCAGGAGGGGAAATGGGAGCCGCCGCTCAGCGGGTAGTTTCAGTTTTGCAAGTTGACAAGATTTCTGCAGACGGAAAATAGTGATGGTTGCACAACAAAATGAATGTACTTTTATTACCACTAACTGTACACTTAAAAAGGGTCCTTTAAGATGGCAGATTTTATGCATATTTTACATATTTACAATTAATTTAAAATAAAATTAATCAACAAAAAAACCTTTTTAACTGAAAAAAAAAAAGTGATTCTGCATCACTCCATCCAAGTGGTCAAAACTACCACCACCAATACTGGGACAAACTAAAGGTCTTTGTTCTGGGGAGAAATATGCTTATCTGGAGATGACGAGGAAAGTGTCAGCAAGTTATTCATATGTGATAAAGTACATGTGACAAAATGTTAACACTTGGTAAATACAGGCAAAGGGTGTATGGGCGTTTATTTTACCATTCTTGCAACATTACTGTAAATTAGAAATGTTTCCAAAATCAGGGGGAAAAGTTCTTCTGGTTGGCCAGGTTTGAGACTCTTAAACCATGCACCAAAGATCATTTAAACAGAAACCAGTAACTTTTTCTTAAACATAGTATAAGAGAATCTTTTATCATCTTGAATTTCTTAGGTATGATTATCACTTTACTTTCTAGCACCATGAGTTTTACCCTATATAGGTGAAATTTTCCAATAATTGGTACCTACCCCATTAAACGCCAAAATACTGTATTAATAACTTGACAATTTTTCTTAAAAAGCACTACTTTATCTTTCTTGTTTAGAATATTTAATGATCAGGGTCATCAACATCTGCTCCAGCAGATGGCTGGGTTTTTTTCTGTTCTCACAAGTGTTTATGGGGGTATTTATATAAAGCAAAATGACACTGCAGAACGTGGGTTTTTGACCTGCATGACTCGCTATTATCTGATCATGTCTTTATGTGCCTGCTTTTTACAACTCACTTTCCAATTTGTGCTTTTAAGTTTGTTGAAAGTCAGTGTAGAGATCCTGAGACATTCTTTTGAGTAAAGTGCATAAACTTCATGCTAGTTTGGCTGTTCGAAGGCTTTCATGGTGAGATTCTCACATATTTTTGAAAATCAAAGTTGCCAGATACCCTATCCCAATTTGTATCAGAGTAGGATTTATATAACTAAAATGGATTACTAATTCTTGGATTTAGTCATATTGACTAATCAGAGATTTCCCATAATTAAATCTGCAGAGACTATTAAAATAATTTTAAAATATCACAAAAATAGAATATAGCCGTAAGCTATAATTATATCCCAATTGCCCAACTGCTATCAGCAACTGGCAGAGTGATTTTCAATTATATTCACATATCCTCTACCACAGCATTTCTCAGTCTTTTTTCATTTCTCTTTCTAGGAGAAAATTTAAATTAATTAAAATAAAATAATTAAAATTCCCCCAACAAGAGAGATACTAAGAAATAAGATTTCATCAGTATTTCACTTCCACCCCAACTTGGATACTGCAATTCACTTCCACACTAACAGCCTGGAGCGAGCATCAGACTTCGCCAGTTTAAGGGCTCAGTCCTCCAGAAGACTGCCCCTATTTCGGATGCCAGCTGCAAGTGGAGTCCGTCCCCATTTCTGACTGACTGGTTACAAATATGGAGGCTCCCAGGATCCCCTCAGGTTCAAGAATTCACTAAAATGACTCACAGAACTCAAGAAAACGCTATATTTACAATTAGTTTTATTATAAAGGATTCAAATTAGGGGGACCAGCCAAATGAAGAGACACACAGGGTGAGGTCTGGAGGGAAAGGCAGAGCTCGGAACCCTCTCCATGTGGAATCAAGGCACCTCAGCGTGTCCACCAGTCAGGAAGCCCCGCTGAGCTTCAGTGTCCGGAGTTTCTCACTAGGGCTTGACTGTTGAGGCATGACAGATTACACCACTGGGCACGTGACTGAACTTAATCTCCAGCACCCCTCACCCTGCAGAGGTCAGGCCTGCCCAAAGTCTCTAATTGTGTGGTAGGTCATTCTGGTGACCAGCTCCCTCCTAAAGCTATCTAGGAGCTTGCTAGGAGTCACCTCATTAGCATCACAAAAAACATTCCTATCTCTCAGAAAAGCCCTAGGTTTTAGCAGCTCTCTGTCAGGAACACAGGATAGAGACCACACAAATTTCTTATCATACCACAATCAGGTAAACTGAACTTTTGAAAGGACACAAATCACTGTAATCTAAGATCTTTTTCACTCACCAAGAACCAATTTTCATCCCCACTGATAATGCATCCTCTAAGACAATGAAGAGACAGCCCCCCAAACCAGAAGGGAATTTTATTGTATAAAGTTTATAGAAGTATGACTAGTATTCCTCTGTACAAAGTTCACAACAAATGGTTTAAATACAACTGAGAGAAGTGAGAGTCCTATGACAACATTTGATACAAGCTAAACCATTTACAGATACACTAAAAAATTTTTTTAAAATATCTTCTTTCTCCAAAGAGTCCACTGTGCATTTCTTAGAGGTGAGGACACATCCCAGGCAAGGTCACAATGGCATCTTATTGCCCTCGATGCTGATTTTCACTGCATGTGCAGATCTGCTTTTTTTCCTGATATCTGTGAACTTTCTCATCTGTTTATCCAGTCGACTGATACCCTTTTTGGAGGTCCCCTGAAACTAAGAGTGGGGTAAAAATGAAAGAGCAAATTATCGACATACATAAATCAAGCTCTGTTTTCACCTTCTTTTATCTGAAAGTTAGCAGTCAGAAGAGCTCCTAGCTGAGGAACAACCAGAATATGCTGTGACGACTCCAGGAACGACAGAGCAAATGTACTCAGCAGGGTGGAAAAACACACTAAACTCCCTCAGTGAAGAATTTTGTTGTCTCTGCCTTATTTTCAAATTTTCCCTCAGTCCACAGAAATCTCCTAGAGAGAAAGGGGGAAAAATTAAAACTATGATTCCCCCAGTTGCATCAGATTACATTTTGACTGTATGTGCTCCCTTCCAAAGGCCAAATGCGGAACTGACCGCTTGACACATACACCTGTAAACAGTGTTGGCATAAAGAATAAAGACCTTCTCAGGCAAGGAAAAGTCATCTGAGAAAAGCCTTCAGCATAATGGATGCGGTCAGAGGATCAGTAAAGCAAACCCGTTTGGCGCGGGAGCTCTGGTTTGAGGTTTGGGGTGAACACCTGCTCTGCCTCAGCAGATTCCGTGACCCTGGGCAAAGCACGCCCCTGGCTTTGAGACTGCTGTGAGAAGGAAATGAGATGCTAATGTCAAATACAAGCACAGAGGCTAGCACACAGTCAGTGCTCAAAATAACTATCAGCTATTACTATTGTTACTACTACTCTGCAACCAATTAGATTTATGTTAAATAAGTATACTTGACATGAAAAGAAAACTAAATTAAATCTCTTGCTCCAAGAGGCTTACTACTTTTCGCATCTCTTCCTGCTTGCCCTTTCTGTTTAAACGTTTGGTTATTAGGTTATTTCTTCTATATTTTGAAAAGAGTGTCTGTCTTGAAAAGACGTGGTCTCCTAGAAATCGACACCTTTCAGAAATGCTGAAAAGGACTGCCATTTACATCAAAGATCACGGGGAACTCTTGCTGACTACAGTGTTGCTACCAACTCTGATCTTTAAGAATCCTGACTGGTTAAAGAGAGGTGGGTTTTTCTAATTCTTCTCCCCAGATGTTACTACTGAATCACCTGTGACGCTCAAGTCAAAGAATGCTAAAATAAGGTAGGGCCTAGGAGACAGCCAGGGTCAGTGCCAGACTGGTGAAATTCTTTTGAGTCGGGGAGCCTCCTAAGTCTTATCCCACCTCTGGACTCAGCAGCCACCTCAGACATGAGGCACGGAAGTCTAAGTCATTCCTGAACAAGAGCCATGTTGATCATCCTAGATTTTCTAAGAACACTGCAATTCCAAATATTATTTTGTATCAATTTTATACGTGGCACTAGTACTCTGAATTAGAATAAAAATTCTTTATCAGAGGAGAAAGAGCTACACAATTATCAAATACCCCAGATTTCCTGGACAGCAGCAAATATCTGGCCTCCTTTCAGACAAGGTGCTGTGACTTTTAGCACTTGTAGACAGTCCATATAGGAAGCCTTAGCTGCTAAGATCTCTGTCAATTAGCCAACTCCCAGCAGCTCTCCATACCAGCTTGGATTTCTCCTTGCCCACTCCCAGGACCTTCTGTAACAGGCTGGCCCTCCAGCCTCAGCACCTGAGACACACCCTGGCTGTGTGGACCCCCTCCTAGGTACAGCTCCTAAGACTTGTGGCCAGCAGATGCCAGGCTGAAAACACACGGAACACAGTACCCAACATGCCAAATTCAATGACCTCTCTCCTGATTCATCAATGCTGTACCACTTCCTTAGGATAGTAAAAGTGTATGCCGCATTGCTTATCAGTGAAAACCCAAAAGCAGCTTAAAAGATTAGCAAGGTGGGTTTGCTTAAAAAAATTATGGTGTACCTGTATTATGATACATTAAGTCACTGAAGGATGTTTACTCAACTGAATTTTTACCATGTTAGGTAAAACACAAACCCAACCAGGTATAAAATATTATGATCATAATTTTGCTTAAAAGTTTTAAAAAAGGGCTGGCCCTGTGGCCGAGTGGTTAAATTCGCGCGCTTTGCTGCAGGCGGCCCAGTGTTTCGTTAGTTCGAATCCTGGGCGCGGACATGGCACTGCTCGTCAGACCACGCTGAGGCAGCATCCCACATGCCACAACTAGAAGAACCCACAACGAAGAATACACAACTATGTACCGGGGGGCTGTGGGGAGAAAAAGGAAAAAACAAAATCTTTAAAAAAAAAACAAAACCCAAAAACCAGTAACAGTGCTTTTGTAGATGTATGAAAAGGACCAAAAAGAAATAACCCAAAATGTTAATATTAAGGTTTGGTGGGATTACAAGTGACATTAATTTGTTTGTGCTTTCCGTATTTAAAAGTTTATATAAAAACATGCATTGCTTTTGTCGTTTTAATGTTATTTTAAAAGCATTCTATGGACTAAATTACCATATACACATACAGTGTAGTGTGGGTTACTGCATTATTTAGGAATGAAAAATCAGAAGCCAGAGTAATTAGTAAATCACATATTCCCACGATGGACCATTATGCAGCCATTATAAATGATAAACATATAAGGTGGTTTAACAAGGGGAAGTGATCAAAATTATATACAGTATAATTTTAATTATATTAAAGTATCAACAGAAAAAGGCAAAAATATCAATTGCTTTTGAATTGTAATTTTCCTCTTTATAAGCTCAAATTTTTCTACAATTATAACCATAAAAAACTAAGTTTGAGGCACTACCGGAAATACACTTAGCACATCAAACTGTTAAAAGTGGCGACTTAGAGGAAGAGCAGAACTCTAGGAATGGGGTTATTCTGTAGTGTTTTATACTATGTAATTTCAAAAATAAAAATGACATTTAAAACAAAGAGTTTCGGGGGCCAGCTCCGTGGCCGAGTGTTTAAGTTTGTGCGCTCCGCTGCGGTGGCCCAGGGTTGGGATCCTGGGCGCGGACATGGCACCGCTCACCAGGCCACGTTGAGGCAGCATCCCACATCCCACAGCTAGAAGGACCTGCAACTAAGATATATAACTGTGTTCAGGGTGGGGTTGGGGAGATAAAGCAGAAAAAAAAGGAAAAAAAAAAAGATTGGCAACAGCTGTTAGCTCAGGTGCCAATCTTTAAAAAATAAATAAAATAAATAAATAAATAAAACAAAGAGTTTCATTTGAAAGCCACTCACTCCAATTTTCTTCTTGGAAAATGTTTTCTAATAATACTCATGCGTGTCTCTGGAATCTGGAAGCCCTAGGTGAATACAGCAGGACTCTTCCTGAGCAGGGAAACAGCATCAGGTGGTTTAAGGACAGTACACTGAAATGTGACATGCGACCACCAGCCCCCAAACTATGCGTTATTTTTTTTTGACAGAGCTCTGTAAGTCAGACTCAGGCCCAGATAAATACCAGCACATTATGATCTTGGGAGCGTTAGGGATGAAGCAAAGGAACTCTGCTTGAATTTCCCTCTCCTCATGCTGGTCACCCCTCTGCTCTAGCAGGAGCCTGGGCCACTTGTTCCCACCTCGCCATCACCTACAGGGAGGGTGTGATCAGAACGAGCAATGCGAGCAGATAGGCATATGCCCTTCAGGACACAAGGTATGTTCCAGAGTAGACTGGCCACTAAGATTTTTTATTACATTTTTTTACCATATTGTAATTCTCAATTCTCAAATATAAGTGTTCTGGGGAAGAAAAAATATTACGGAAGAAAGAGCTAAAAAGAGGGAAGAGCCACTGGAAAAAAAGCAAAAGTAAAAAGAAAGAGGGGTTGCTGGTGGGGAGAAGGGCTATCAGGGGACGTGGACATGGATAAAAGAAAGAACAAAGGGAAAGCAGCATAAATAAAGCAGTTCCTGGCACTAACTAGTGCTCTTCTACTCTTTATTTAGTCTCAGTAAATAAAGTGTGCTTTGTCCTGATAGTAGCTTAACAGCAAAGTGAACTGGCAGGAAGGTGAGTGTAGTCCATGGAAACAGGAGCCAAAGTAGGGGTCACGGAGAAGTCACACAAGGCAGGCAACACAGTCAGACTCTCAAGAGTGCACTGAAACAAAGGCGCCTCTATCAATCTCAGAGTGGAGCAGGCCCTGAGTGCAGCTTTAGGAACGTTCCAATGTCTCTTTCATTTTTGACCATGCACTGACTAGTACGAATCAAATCTACCTCCTAAATATTCAGTGCGAGGCTTTATGACTCCTCTAATGCATGTTGTGAGTCACTGACAAGAGGGAAGAGGCCACTTCTCCTCCACCAAGTAGCTATTAACCAGCTGATGCACCTGTAATGCAGACCAGCATAATTCTGGGCCTTAACAAAATCCGTATTTTTTTATTTTGCTGAGGAAGACTTGCCTAGGCTAACATCCATTGCCAATTCTCCTCTTTTTTTTTTTTGCTTGAGGAAGATTGGCCCTGAGCTAACATCTGTGCCAGTCTTCCTCTATTTTGTATGTGGGACACTGCCACAGCATGGCTGCTGAGTGGAGTAGGTCTATGCCCAGGAGCCAAACCCACGAATCTGGGCCGCCAAAGTGGAGGGCGTAGAACTTTAACCACTTGGCCACTGGGCCGGCCCATAAAATCCTTTTTTAATAAAAACAGCTACCAGTCAGGAAGACCAAAATTCTTAACAAGGAAGTAATTATTAATCTCTGGGGTAATGATAAAGGAAGGGACTACCATATCAATTTCTAAATACTGAAGAGGAGGGGCCGGCTCCGTGGCTGAGTGGTTAAGTTCACGTGCTCTGCTGTGGCGGCCCAGGGTTCGGATCCTGGGTGCGGACATGGCACTGCTCATCAGGCCACGTTGAGGCGGCATCCCATATCCAACAACTAGAAGGACCTGCAACTAAGATATACAACTGTGCACAGTGGGGTTTGGGGAAATAAAGCAGAAACAACAACCACAAAAAGATTGGCAACAGTTGTTAGCCCAGGTGCCAATCTTTAAAAAATAAATAAATACTGACAAGGACTTGAGTGTCATTAAGTGCCTATTAGGATCACTATTTCAGATATTAGGAGGGGGCCTGGGCCTTTTGTGGCTCAGAAAGCATGCGCACACGTGTTTGTCCTTGAGCTGATGACAATTCAAACCCATGCACAGAGCATGCTTCCTTGGGGATACCTCCTGGATAAAGTCTGGCAGGGCCAGGCCTACAGGGGCATCCTGTTGCCTTCAATGCTGAACTTGACAGCACGGTGCACTCTGCTGAGTCGTTTCTGTTCTGCAAATCGCCTCTTATGCTTTTCCAATCGGCTTAGGCCCTTTTTAAGAATACCAGGCTAGAACGAGCAGTTTGAACGGAGAATAAAAAAAGATTACTGAGAAGCAATGAAGATCACAGAGTATATTTACAGTGATGACAGAGCAAGTGTCTACCCTGAATATTTCACAACAGAATTACTGCAAACAGTTGAAGAGAAAGGGAGGGGTAGACTGCAGGAGCAGGTGACTGCTGTTTCCCATGGTTCTAAAAAATGAATGTATCACAACACTCGAAGCTGCAAGACTCAGTTGGAATAAAGGGATTAATAATAGGAAACTTCCTGGCTTGATACTGGTGCTTTAAGTCTGAGGTAAAGTTCATCAGCAATGAATGACCTGGCTACGTAAGAGACCAGAAAACAGCTCTTTAAATCAGATAAATCTCAGAAGCTGCTAAAGGTTATGAAACATGAAGTAAAAGACAAAACAGTAATTTGCATTTATCTGCCTTGATGTTCCCCTCTGGCTTACCCTGGATGACTCCATTTCCACATTCCACTTGGGCCTGACAACATAGTCCTTGTTTGAGGGCATGGGGACCCTCGCACGGGCACAGAATCCAGGATCTCCAGGTCTCAGAGCCCTGAGAACAGGAAGAAGAGCATGCTATTTACGGAGCCAACCATAGCTGGGCCCATCCCATTCAGCTGCAGACCTGTTTCAAACCTCCGCTGCCCTCTCAAGGTCACCCCATCCTTCCTCCTGCTGCCTGTCTTAGCTGGCCTCATTGTCACTTCTGCTACCGTAGGCATTCCTCAACTTCCCTCCCAAAGCCAGCCTCCCCAGCATTTTCCTGATTCCTTGTCACCTCTCCTCAGTTTCAGGTACAATCTGCCCCTCTCCCTTCCAAGCCTGGTTCTTCCATCAGGATTCTGAATCCCAATTTCTCTAGTCTAGTGGAGTCGCTCATGAGTTCACTTGTGAGGTAAAAAATCAGGTAGTCAAAATGCCCCCCCAAAACTGAATATGCCCATAAAATAGTTTACATGGTTTTGCATATGCAACTCATACAGTAATTGTTTTGTCTGTTTCTTGTTTTTTAAACATTTTTGAGATAAGCATATACTCACGTACAATTGCAAGAAATAATACAGAGATCCAGTGTCTCTCCCAATGGTAACATGCAAAACCGTAGTGCAATACCTCAACCAGGATATGGATGCTGACAGAATCCACTGAATTTTATTTCCATCTCCCCAGTTTTACTTGCACTCACGTGTGTGTGTATTTAGTTCTATGCAATTTTGTCACACGTGGAGGTCTGTGTACCCACCACAAGGACCTCTCCTGTTGCCCTTTTGTAACATGCCCACCTCCCTACCCACTGGTGACCACAAATCTGTTCTTCATTTCTATAGTTTTGGCATTTCAAGGATGCTATATAAATGGAATGCTACACTACATAACGTTTAGAAACTGGCTTTATCTACTCAACTCAATGCCCTTGAGGACCCATGCAAGTTGTTCCATCTATCAATATTTTGTTTCTTTTAATTGCTGAGTAGTATCCTATGGTGCACTACAGTTTAACTATTCATCTGCTGAAAGACATGCGGGTTGTTTCCAGGTCTGGACTATTACAAAAAAAGCTATACATTCATACATAGATTTCTGCACAAACATAAAGTTTTATTTCTCTGGGATAAATGCCCAAGAGTACAAGTGCTGGACTGTATGGTGGCTGCACGTTTAACTTTATAAGAAACCGCCAAACTGTTTTCCAGAGTAGCTATACCATTTTACCCACAGCAATATAGGAGTGATCTAGTTTCTCTGCATCCTCGTCAACATTTGGTGGTGTCACATACAGTAACTTTTATGTACAAATTGAGAACTACCAGGCTAAAGTAAGACTATCGTTATCCAAAAGTAAAGCCTACTGTAGATGTCTGGACATTCAAATCATTCAACCTTTAGGTAACTATCCACCATAGTGGTAAATGGAGAGTGAGCATATGTGTGTCTGTGTGTAGGATTGGGGAGAGGGGAGAGGGAAAAGAGAAGGATAAAAAATTCTAAATTGTTTCTACTCTTTGCATGGTTTACTCCATTCTTAATATCAAGCTTCTGTGTAACTCCATGTACATGACTAGATTAATTGGCTAGCCAAAGAAAATTTCCCGTAACTCTTATTTTCTCCCTGAAGCCACCATCTGTCTCATCATCAAACCCATCCATAAACAAATGACACTTGCCCCCTCTAGCTCATCTCCCCTTCTCCTCTTGCAGTCTGGGTGCTGCCTGATGGCCAACACTCATGGTACAAACCCCTATGCAGCATGTGCACCACCCAAACCCTTGGTCACTGCCTTACTTCAGCCACTCACTCTCCTCTAGGCTCTCCTCCAACACATAGGACCACAGCTGCTTACTTGCCTTCCCTGGCTACTCTGGCTACCCCCTTGCAAAACTGTTAAGTTTATTTCTTACTCTGTACTTTCTTGATTCAACAATCTTTTCTATGGAGGTAACTACCAAATCTATGTCTCAAATTCCAAGTTCTAGACCCATGATATTTTTAGGACTATCTCACCAGGCATCTCACATTTAATATGCTCAAAAGAGAACTCAGCTGTGTCCTCAAATCTATTCCTCCTCTCCATTTTAGTGAACGGTAATGCCGTCGTCTCAGTTACTTAGGTTAAAGTCTTGGTTGGCATCCTCAACTCTAGCCAACTCCTTGCAGGTTTGCCTCTACTAAGTCTCCTCAACCTTCTGCTTCCCCACTACAGTCTCAGTTTGACTGTATCACTGCCTTTGGTTCCTCTGCCCTCCAACCCATCCTAAACCATGCCACCAGCATCACCATTCCAAATTAAATCTGATGGCTTCATGTCCATGTTCAAAAACTCTCTATGGAATCACAGAGAGAGGGAAAATTCCTCATCTTGATTTAAAGCCCGTCAAAATTTGGTCCACATTTGCATTTCCAACCTTACCTTCCCCAATCTCAGGCACCACACTACTGCCCAACCACTCCAGTCGACTTGCCATTCCTAGAACAGGCCTTGGATGCTTACCCTCTATCTTTGCTTAAGCTTTCCCCTTTGCCTACAATCTCTCTAAAGACTTTTTGAGAGCATCAACTATTTTTAATTAGATTTTGTATTTCCAGAGCTTAACACAGAATCTAACTAGGAGCAACAAAATCTTTACTGAGTCAACTATTTCTCCACTTCCTATATCCTCCAGAGAACCCAATACAATGCTTTGTGGATATTCAACAAATGTTAAACTGAAAATCATCCCCTACCATGTGAACCCAACATCATTTCATCTGCTATTCTTTTTGTGTTTTTTTTTAGGAAGATTAGCCCTGAGCTAACTGCTGCCAATCCTCCTTTTTTTGCTGAGGAAGACTGGCCCTGAGCTAACATCTATGCCCATCTTCCTCTACTTCATCTGTGAGACGCCTACCACAGCATGGCTTGCCAAACAGTGCCATGTCCGCACCCGGGATCTGAACCAGCAAACCCTGGGCCGCCAAAGCAGAACATGTGTCCTTAACTGCTGCGCCACCAGGCTAGGCCCTGCTATTCTTCTTAAAGCATCAAGCAGAACATTCTTATATAGTCTCAGAAGAAAAAATTAATATAAAATTCTTACTTCTCCTCTCCTGTCAGCACCTTTTCCAGGTCTCTTCGGGGTGTCTGACCACCAGTGCTGGGAAAAAAGTAATCAGTGAGATACTAGGAATGTTAGAACCTTGTAACTAAGAAAAGAAGATCAAACTTAAGACTACAATTAGGTCCTTTACACTGGATCATGGAAAATAATTCCTAACCTTGTAAAAGTACTATTTATTTTAGTGATTATTTGCATACCAAGCATCATTATGGGTGAGCAGGAACTGCTATACATGTAACTAATGACCCTGCCATCCTGGATGCAACTGTATCCAGTTTACTGACACAAATTGAACGAGTAACATTTTTTTCCCTAAGAATCTGGGAATGGGACTAAGAAAGAGAAAGTTTTTTCGACAAGTGGCTGGAACAACACAAGCAAACTCCACAACTGTGGCAGAGGCCATATTCTACCAGACTGAACCAAAAGAGTCTGGAAGGGGGTGTGAACCTTCACTATACACTATCACATTTAAACTAGAAGGGTATTATGAACCACACAGACATATCAAGTTGAGAGGAAAAACAAAATCCTACCATCTTACAGGTTTCTTAATGATCTTATTTACAAAAAAACTTACTTATCGCAACAGTAATATTTACTCCACTTACTCATACCTGTTCCCTCATACCTGTTCATTCTTCGTCGTTGAGGCATTTGTTCTAGATCTCTCTGCTCCCTTTCTTCTCTTGTCATTCCTTTGTAGTTTGAGGTAAGACCAAATATAGGCCGAGACCATTCATCTGTAACAAGGAAAAGTCAACTATTTAGTCCACAAAGTAGCATTTCTACTACTATTCCTTGAAATAATCACACCCTAGTGTGATGTCATATCCCAGGCATTTAGAGGACTCTTTTCTTAAAGATATTATTGCAGGACCATCGATAGGATAAACACAGCATAATACCAGTAACATAACCAGCTCCAGCTGATTGAGAAAATTCAGCGTAAAAAGATCAAGTAAACCTATAATCACCACAGAGGTTTACAGAAAGTAACATGTGACTCACTCTGACAGTCTTCAACTAGCTGTGCTGGCATTTCATAGTCTAATTTCCAAATTTACTCTACTGAAAACAGAAAATCTCGAAATTCCTCTACTTTCTTATTCTAACCTAAAACAAGCTCCCTTAATTGTCAAAATGGTCTAAATCTTTAAAAACTACATTTTAATAGTGCAAGTGTAGAGTCTGTACTGATTAAGTCTAAGAAAGCTGCTAAGGTGAACATGAAAAAAGTACTCCATGCCCACTGTCTAGTCAATAAAAGTCCAGAGGTGCCAGCTGCTGTTTCTGTTCTGAAACATAATGTGGCTCACTGCTGCATTTAATACACTACGAAAACAAGAGAGGGCCTTTACAGATAGAGCAGCAGGTGCTGTCAAACTAAGAAAGAAGCAGAGCATCTCAGGGGGTCCATATATCTTTAAAAACTGATCGCTGCCCCCACCCCTGGATTCAGAATCACTGTTGTAGTAATTTATGGGTACCAGGGGGCACATTCTACTTCTCTCAGTCTAGAGCAAAAAGAGGATCGGAGAACCACTAAATAATAGCATCAGAAGTTTATTACTTGATAGGCAATAAGTGTAGACTATTAAGATCAAACATGTTATATTTCTCGTTTATTAACAAAACTTAAATTCCTCTGAAAGCTTTTGATAATCTTAAAAATTCAACAGAAAAATAAATACTGTATTCAGATACAGAAGTAGTTACTTTTTTTTTGAGGAAGATCAGCCCTGAGCTAGTATCTGTCAACAATCCTCCTCTTTTTGCTGAGGAAGACTGGCCCTGAGCTAACATCTGTGCCCATCTTCCTCTACTTTATATGTGGGATGCCTACCACAGCATGGCTTGCCAAGAGGTGTGTAGGTCCACACCTGGGATCCAAACCAGTGAACCCTGGGCCACCAAAGCAGAACGTGCGAACTTAACTGCTATGCCACCTCGCTGGCCCCAGAAGCAGTTAATTTTTTGATCTAGCCTTAAGTTTAAAAAATTCCTTCCCAACATGAAGCACAGGAAGAGTTAATGAGGATGATGAAAATACACATGGTTTTCATCCTCAATATTGAAGGATTTCATAAACAATATGCTGTTGTTTAGATGAACTTCAGACTCCTCGAGATTTCTCTGGTATCATTAAATAGTAACATGCAAAAGCCTTTGGAGACCATTATAAAAGTAACAATAAGGCAGTGGCTAACATTTCTTGAGCGCTTACTATGTGCCAAGCACTGTGATTTATGTACATCCTTTCATTTCATCTTTATGATAACCCAAAGTAAACACATAATTCTGTGTTTTACAGGGACGAAACCAAGCTTAGAGCTGAAATCACTAGCCTAAGGATATGCAGTGAGGCAGGTGGTGAACCCAGGACTTGAAGCCAGGTCTGGCTGACTCTAGGGTCTGCATTCTAACACCTCTCTCTCTATATGCTCTTGATCCATGATCAGAAAATGCATGATTTTACTTGCTATATTTACTATTGGATAGCACACTTAAATATACTGAGAAGCACTTTAAGTCCAAGGGGAAAAAAGCTGGTACCTATGAAAATTTATCTAAAAACCTTCCTATTCCACTTCATTGACTCATTTTAAATGAATATTGGTAAAAATATACTGAGTTTTTATATATACATGTCTCTTTCTATACATAAACACAACAAATAAAAAGCAAAAGGTACATACTGATTAATTTCCCTGCCATGTCCTTGTTGGACCTTGATTCCTTGGGGTGTTTATAGAGATACATCACTGCTCGTCCAATCCCACTATGCTTCAGGGTTTCCTGGCTCACACTAGGTAGCTGGGGAACATAAACACATACATACATATTAATCACTCAGAAGCTGGGAGTCCTGCCAATCTACTCTAGAGGACCTCCAAGATCAGGTTCATTCACAATAGAACAAATAAAGAATTTCTTTTTCAGGATCTATAGACATGGAACACAAAGATACTTTGTGTTCACATCAGGAGGTGAGAGTTCAGTATTACCACTCACTCAAAGTAAAAAACTTCACGTGAGCAATTTAGAGGTTAGCAATTTAACACAAGAGTCAGCACAGGCCTCTGAACCAAATAAACCAAAGTCTGAACCCAAGCATAGCCATCTGCTAGCTATGTGAACTTGGACAAGTCATTTAACTTCTGGGTCTTAATTTCCTCACCTATAAAATGGAGACAATATACCTAGCTTGCAGGTTTGTTATGAAGAATATATGCACCAAAACATATAAAAAAGTCCTAGCACACATGAGGGTCCTCAGGAATTCCCTCGGAAGTTAAACAGCTTGCCCAAGGTGTCACAGCCACATAAAGGCAGCCCAGCTCAAGATTCAAATGCAGGTTTATCTGACTCTGAAATTGGTGCTCTTTCTATATCAAGCGCCTCCCTGGAACATGCCCACTACTGCACTACTCTTCTCAGATAAACCACAGCTACTCCAAGATCTTTCTCTTTCAATACTATAGTTACATGAAGTTTTAAAAGGCCTTCCCCCTTTATGCTCATTTTATTTGGTGTGTTCCTAATAAACATACTTAATAAAACCTCTCTTCCGGCAGGCTATAGCACAGAGAATGTATAAAACACAGAGATTGTGATAACACAAACCACATTAGGTAATTAAGGAAGAGCAAACATCATCTGCCTCTCACCTCTTGCAGAATCTTCAACAGCTCCTCTCGAATCTTCAGTGCTGGCAAACTCCTATCTGGTAGAGGTGAGAGCCATTCTTTGATGGCAGACATCACACCACTGTCAATAAATGTTTCTTTAAGGTCCTGCCTGCAATAAAAAAAAAAAAAAGTCTATGAACTTTGGTTCTACTGTAGTGTCCTTTCACTTTTCTTAGATATTTAGTGATGATTCCAAAAACTGCTTTTGAAGAGTTACTTATATACGCTATTTACTGAGTACCTATTCATAATTTGAAAAGCAATATGAAATTTAGTTCCTATTTGCAAAAAACAGACTTGACAGGCAAAGATAATCTGTTAAAAACAAAACAAACCCAAATTATACAAGATAGGTTAATACTGATATGAACGGCACAAAGAATAAAGAACTTCAATTATTACAACTAAAAAAATAATGTTTACTCTATCAGACTAGTGATTCTCAAACTGTTTCAGGTGATAGAGAACCCAGAATTGTGCTATTCTTTGCAGGACACCAGGAATAATACCATTATCCTAGTAGAAAAAAAGGTCAATGAAATCCTGATATTTAAATTCCATTTTATGTACTAGAATCAATTATATTAATAGAAAAAACATGACGTCATATATATGCAACATGGCACAGATAATTCTGCCTGTGGGGCTACAGGTAGAAATTTTCTACTGGAAAGTCCTAGACCATGCTTGTTGGCTCACTGGTATATTAATGCATTTCTTCAGCCATCAACAGTAGGCTGTGGCTAGGCTCAAGGAGAAATCAAAGCTGTTCAGGACTAACAGCAAACCAATGAAAGAGCTTGGTAGAAAGGATCTACCAAAGAAAGGGTTCTGGGGCCACCCTGTGGCCAAGTGGTTAAGCTCACACGCTCTGCTTCGGTGGCCCAGGGTTTCGCAGGTTCTGATCCTGGTCGCAGACCTGGCACTGCTCATCAGGCCATGCTGAGGCAGTGTCCCATATAGTAGAGCCAGAAGGACCTACAACTAGAATATACAACTATGTACTGGGAGGCTTTGGGGAGAAGAAGAAAAAAAAAGGAAGAAGAAGATTGGCAAGAGAGGTTAGCTCAGGTACCAATCTTTAAAAAAAGAAAAAAAAAGAAAGGGCCCCTATTCCAGAAGGACCAATGGCATAATTCATCATGTAATGGGCCATATAAGCCTTGTACAACACAGGTATCAAAGTCTCCCAGAATTTGCTCTGTTCTCAATCACGTCAGGAAAGCAGACGCAATTTTACCAGACTCAAAATGGTCTATAAAGAACAAAATTAGAGGCCGGCCCAGTGGCACAGCAGTTAAGTTCACACGCTCTGCTCTGGCGGCCCAGGGTTTGCTGGTTCAGATCCCAAGTGTGGACCTACACACTGCTTATCAAGCCATGCTGTGGCAGGCGTCCCACATATAAAGTAGAGGAAAATGGGCAGATGTTACCTCAGGGCCAGTCTTCCTCAGCAAAAAGAGGAGGATTGGTGGTAGATGTTAGCTCAGGGCTAATCTTCCTCAAAAAATAATAATAAAGGGGCTGGCCCCGTGGCCGAGTGGTTAAGTTCGCGCGCTCTGCTGCAGGCGGCCCAGTGTTTCGTTAGTTCGGATCCTAGGCGCGGACATGGCACTGCTCATCAGACCACGCTGAGGCAGCGTCCCACATGCCACAACTAGAAGAACCCACAACGAAGAATACACAACTATGTACTGGGGGGCTTTGGGGAGAAAAGGGAAAAAATAGAATCTTTAAAAAAAAAAAAAATAAATAATAATAATAATAAAATAAAATAAGTAAGAACAAAATTAGCGGTTTCCAAGTTCTTCTTTCCTTAATATTTGTTTGCTATTTGTTTTGTTTGCATCAGGCATCAAAGTTTAAGACAAATTTGTGAGGAAGCAACATAATGTAGGGAATTCCATTATTATTTTTCCATAAATTCATAGAAGGCAATCAATCTTCAATTATCTCTGGAACACAAGTACATAGTTTGAATATCATTCCATTAAAAGGAAAAAACTTTTTCAAGAAAACAGAATACGTACTTCTTAAGGTGCATGACCACAGTAGGTAATAACGTTAATTTTTTCAATGCTGGCTTTTTTTGATTGTTCAACTGTCTGTCTTCCTAACCAGAAAGAAAAAGATTTTAAAAAAAAAGCAATTATTAATAATGAATTATAACCATCACAATTCTAAACTTTAAAATAAAATCAGCAATGTCTCTGAGAAATTATAATTTTTCCTACAAGGAAGATAATTAAATAAAGAACGGACTTTTTGTACAGCCTCAAATTCTCTGTGTTGCTCAAACCCACACAACTACTAAAATAATTAGCTTCAAAATTACAAATTGAAAGAACAATTTTAATTTAAAATATTGCCATAATTGTCAAGTTTTCAGAGTTCATTCAGGGTAAATACTATATATGGGAAAATTTGGTTTATCATCGGGAATAATTTTCCAGCTATGAGGCTTCTAAGATAATGAAATATGTTACTAAAGAAGGGTTTAGTACTTGCTTGGGCATTTTTTTCTATTTTTTTAATTATGGAAAATATTGAATTCTACAAACATAGAAAACAAAATAATATAGTCCTGGCATGTACATTTCAACAATAAAACACACATGGCCAGTCTTATTCTAGCTCTCTCTCTAGCTACTTTTCCCTTCACCCTTGAATTATTTTGAAACAAATCATAGACACATATCACTGGATCCATATATACTTCATGAAGTATCTCTAAAAGATCAGAACTTGTTTTTAAGCATAATACTTGGCTGGAGGCCAGCCCCATGGCCAAGTGGTTAAGTTTGCGTGCTCTACTTCATCGGCCCAGGGTTCACAGATTTGGATCCTGGGCACAGACCTACACACCGCTCATCAGGCCATGCTGTGGCGGCATCCCACATAGAACTAGAATGACCTGCAAGTAGGATATACAACTACATACTGGGGCTTTGAGGAGGAAAAGAAAGCATAACACTTGGCCAATTTTTACAATTTGGGCAGAATTTTAAAATGCAATGAGTTAAACACAATCCCTTGATCAGAGGCAAAAGTATGACATGAGTTTATAGCATAATAAACAAGAATTTATAATTTTTTATATGTGAATAAACACCAAATTTTGTGGTAAACAGCCAAACCCAAGAGTAAAATCA
The DNA here is from genome assembly GCF_021613505.1 of Equus quagga. Taxonomy (NCBI): domain Eukaryota; kingdom Metazoa; phylum Chordata; class Mammalia; order Perissodactyla; family Equidae; genus Equus; species Equus quagga. The sequence goes on from NC_060270.1 coordinate 64,710,328, forward strand.
CTCTCCCATAAAACGAGGAAAGCCATTCAGCTAAAAAGCCTCATTTTACTTAATGCTTAGTCTTTTCACTTTTTTCCTAAACATATTACTGAAAAACTAAAATTATCTCCATGCTTAAAATTTAGAACAGCAAATGCTTTATTACAAAAATGAAAGTATCTTTATACAAGGGTTAAGCCAAAAGAAAAAGCCATACAAACAATTAAGTGGGAGAAAGAAAAGATGAAGCTGGAAGGGACCCCTCACCTCAGCAGCTTCATTCATCTTGACGATCATGGCGCTCACAACATCGTCGGCGTCGCTAATGAAAGTCCCCCCATCGCGGTTGCGTCTGCGCTTGCCACTCATACTCTTTTTCCGCTGCAACATCATCTCAAAATCCGACAGAAAGTCCATACTAAGCAGTAACACAAAATCAAGTGAAATACAACTTCCCTTTTAAATACACATTTCCTTTCATCACAGTTAAGAACCACAACTTTCTTAATTTTAACCCAACCCAATGAAGTGCTACCTTGTTTTAAAGTGCAAGTACTTTTAACTTGCTTTTAAAAGAACCGGTGACCCTAGATTTTATGTTCAACTTCTGTACTACCCCAACTGTTATACAGTAAACACTAATGACCCTAAACTTTCCACAGACTATATTCACACGTGCCATGTATCAGCCCGAGAAGCAACATTTCCAATTTCACGTTCTCATTCAGGGGAGGCTGCCTGCAATTCCATGGCTCTGTTTTGGTTGCACTGCTTTTGGGGGGAATAGATTGGTGTTCAACTACTTGAATATTTTTGTCTTACATAGCATAAGTAGAAAAAAAGAAAAATAACCTGCTGCTTGTTTTAATAAAAAGTACACTCTCGAAACACTGTGAGTGAGATAAAGATGGACATCTACAGACTTGCTACAGGCCTCAAATCTAAGTTTTCACCTCAATCATTACACTTAACAAGGCAGTTAACCTGCTCTCTGTCACAACCATATAAATAAGATGACATGATTTATATGATAATTTAATTTATATAACTTAATCTCCAAAGGTATTGTCAAACTCATTCAGTTCAATAATTCATGTCACTAGGAATTAAAAAGGAAACTATTTTTTTATTAGGTTATTTTTCAGGAGAGCTTACTCAGTAAGATATAAATTAAGAGCCTGGCACCATATAACTCCACAAATTAAGACAGATGAGCAGAGGGCAAAGGAAAGAAAAATAACAAGAGCAATTAATTTTCAGACAGCCGAGGGAGGAAAAATGGACAGGCTCTTTCCTACACTTAATCAGGAACCAAAATGAGAAACAACAAACTCTGATAGTCTCTACCTGCATTTAAAAAGTTCTCTTTAACAAATTCCTTTTTAAAAAGGCAAAACAAACATACTGTTTTCCTCTCTTTATGTTATCATCAGAATCTGAATCTTCTGCTTCTTTTATCTGTGTTTCACTTTTTTCTTCTTCCAAATCTTCTTGGTTAAAACCCTAAAGACAAGGAAAGTTAGCCAGAGTTATCACAACCTCATAACAAATGATTTTCTTCTGTATAACTGCTCTTAATTCTTTGCATTTTTAAAGTAATACATTCGCAAAGAACAAAAATTAAATAGGTACAAAACGCATACAGAAAAGAGCTCCCCCAGTCTAGCCACTAGTGTTGTTTTCTTGTGTCTCCTCCCAGAAATAGCCTACATTTATATAAGCACTTCCACACATGTATACTTCCTACTCTCCTTTATTATACAAATGACAGCACACTATACACACTGGGTACAGAATACTGTTCTGCACTTTCCACACGTAACAACAGAATCTGGAGACCAATTCATATGGTATCAAGTATCCTCGTTCTTTTTAAGGCTTTAGACTACTTCACCATGATTGCAACTCCTATTTTTTAATACATTTCCCTACTGACACAATGTATATTTGAAATTTTGAGAAATATTTGCCACACTGTCTTCCATAGAGGTTATACCAATTAACTCTTCTTCCAGCAAAGTGTGAGGTGCATCTGTTCCCCACCTCCTCACTACTATAGCAGGTTGTCAAACATTGATATTTGCTCATCTCTGGACTGAAAAACAAAAAGACATCTCTATCGCTCTTTTTGCATTCGTTTATTATGAGGAAGGCTGGGCATTTTTTCATGTTTAAAAGCTATCTGTAATTATTTCTCTGTAAACTCTCACTATGCTATGCCCATTTTTCTGCTGAATCTCTGTCTCATTGGTATGGAAAACCTCTTTAAAAATTAGGGAAATTAGCCCTCTGAAAGTGATAGGAACTACATAATCCTCGCATTTGCACAGTTTGATTTTGGTTATAGTAAGGTTTTCCAGGCATAATCTTTTATTTTTATGTAACAAAAATGGTCAGGGGCCGGCCCCATGGTCAAGTGGTTAAGTTTCCACGCTCAGCTTTGGCGGCCCGGGGTTTTGCCAGTTCGAGTCCTGGGTGTGGACATGGCACTGCACGTCGGGCCATGGTGGGGAGGCGTCCCACATGCCACAACTAGAAGGACCCACAACTAAAAATGCACAACTATGTACTGGGGGCCTTTGGGGAGAAAAAAGGAAAATTAAAATCTTAAAAAAAACAAACCACTATTTAAGAAAAAAAAAAAGAAATGGCCTGTCTTTTCTTTATAGCTTCTTTTATGCCATATTTAGAAAGGTGTTCCAGTGGTTCACCTAGCATGCTGTTTTTCTGACTGAACTGAACCTATAACCAGGCAGATGTTAACTCTCCAAATTAGAGAAGCCTATCTCGTTCCTGTCAAATGCTGCTTAACTGAGTGTAAGCTCCATGAGGGCAACGTCCACACAACCCCTGGCATCAAAGCTCTCAAATACTTGTTGAACAAACTCTTGCTCTCTGTTTGCCTAGGGTTTACTTTGTTATTTTTCTACCATCTTGAATTAGACTCTAAGTTCATCCACTTTAGTTCTCTCTTCCTTTAGGAATAAAAGTACTGATTTCTTTTTTAACTCAAGAACTATTTAACAAGGAAGTTTTAAATTTCTGGGGGGCAAGGATGTTTTGTTTACTAATTTTATTAATTTTCATTTCATTGGATTGCATTCAGAAAACATTGTCTATACTTTGTACTTTTTGCAAAAGCTTGATCTAAAATTTATATTGAAATGCAAAAAACCAAGAAAAGCCAAGACAATCTTGAAGAGTAACAAGCTTAGAAGACACAAACAACCAAAAATCAAGTTAGGTATTAACGGTACTTTTACAGACTTTGGCAAAGGCCTATGACAACTTCAACTCCATGTATACCCCCAATTTGTTAGCGCTGTCACACATTTTAATTTTCTATGTATTTTAAACCACATCAGACGTGACTTTGTTTTGCATGGCCAATACTCATTTAGACTTATTCACATACTTTTGTTGCTCTTTTTTCCTTCCTGCATCCTTGATCTTCCACCTAAGATTTTCTTTCTGCCCTTAGTATTTGCTTCAGTTGGTATATTGATAAGATGACATAAGGAGGGAATCTTCATTCCTGAAAAGTATTTTTGCTGAATATAACAGACTTCTGAGTTTGCAGTTATTGGATTCTACTGTTTTTGTCGAGAAGTCAGCTGTTAATCTAATCGTTACCTCTCTAAATGGAATCTTTTCCCCTCTGGCTGCCTGTAAGACTTCTGCGTTTCGTTTTCTTGCAATTTTACTAGGATGTATTTAGGTGTAGATTTTTTCTATTTATCCTGCTTGTAATCTGTAGAACTTCTAGAATCTATGGCTTTATGTATCATTTCTTTAAATATTGCTTCTGCTATATACATTTTCTCCCTCTCTTTGTGGGGTTCCAATTCACCATGTTAAACCTTCTCACATATAATTTATGTTTTATTCTTTTACATTTTCCATACTAATATATCTCAATGCTTCATTCTAAATAGTTCCTTCTAACCAATATTCCAGTTCACTCATTTTCTGTTCAAATACATCTGCTGTTAAACTCATCCACTGAGTTCTTAATTTCAGTTACTACATTTTTACAGTTCCACAATTTCTACTTGGTTCTCTTCCAAATCTGCCCTTTTTAAAAATTGTTTGCTCTAACAAAATTTTTAATCTTTTATCTCCCTGAATATATATACATATTTTTAAGGCAATATCTAAAATTCCTGTTATCTAGAGCCCCTAGGTCTATTTCTACTGTTTGTTATTAAGCTTGTTTCCTCTTAATGTTCTATGATTGTGTACCATACTGTGTATTTGAAAAACTACAGAAATAATGTGAGTTCTCTGAGTATGTTACCTTTGTCCTGAAAGGATTTTTGTTTGCATATGCCATGTCCCTGAGAGCACTAGCCAATGGATTAAGGGTTACTGTCAAATTAAGTCACTACTCAAATTTCTGAGACTAAGGTTCTTTATGTTGCTAGATGACTCAAAGCTGGCCTAAAATCTGAGCAAAAGCTCCTTTACTTCCAGCTCACCCTTAATCTAAGAGCCCCAAGCCAGAGCATGGGGTTTTCAGGGTCTCCTAACCTTAACAGGCCCTGACCTCTAAGTTTTGTCTCTTGAGCCTTCAGGCCATCAATAATATAATCAGCCTCTCAGCCTGAACAGGCAAACATCGCAGAAAAAGCAGTTCTAATGCTGAGCTTACCTCTTTAGGTTTCTCTTTTGATGGTTTTTGGCTTAGTAATTCTTTGCTATCTTGCTCCTCTGCTGATGAGCAGATTGTTAAACATTTTGTCTAGCTTTTCTAGTTGTCCTTAGCAGAAGACTGGTCCAAATTATCTAGCCTGCCATTGCTAGAATCAGAAGTCCCAAAACTAGTGTCAGTCTTTCTCTTTAGCATTATAAAGTGCCTTTCGTTCTCCCTTAATGCGTTTCCTCCTCCCCTTACTTCAATTTTGCCTGTTATTTTCCTTTTATGCCTGCGTAGACCCTTTTATTTCACTTTCTGAATCCCTTTGTTCTCGATTTTTCTACTGACTACATCACAGTTGCTTACTTCTACTTATTAGAATCACCTATTAGAGAACCACTGCCATAAAAACAAAGAAAAGCATAGTCAAAGAGGAAATATTTCCAGGGCCAGCCCAATGGCATAGTGCTTAAGTTTGCAAGCTCCACTTCAGCAGCCCAGGGTTCACTGGTTCGGATCCTGGGCATGGACCTATGCACCCCTTACGAAGCCATGCTATGGCAGGTGTCCCACATATAAAGCAGAGCAAGATGGGCATGGATGTGAACTCAGGGTCAATCTTCCTCAGCAAAAAGAGGAGGACTGGCAGCGGATGTTAGCGCAGGACTAATCCTCCCGAAAAAAGAGGAAATATTTCCATCTTAATACTTACTGTAAATTCTTCTTCCTCTTCATCACCAGATTCTCCAAATATGTCTGCAATAAGATTTCTGGAAAATAATATAAAAAACTTTCATCTGCTTTCTTTTTATTTGCAGAGGGACCATAAAATATTTTTCTAACAGTACACAATTTACATATAGTAAAAATGTACAGATCTCAAGAGTCCATTTCAATGGGTTTTGACAAAAGTACACATTCATGTAACCACTACCCTAATCAAGATACAGAACAACTCCCTCTCCCCAGAAAGTTTCCCTGTGGCTGTTTCTGGTCAGCCCCCCACATCAACATTCTACAGCTAATCAGCACTCTGATTTCCATCACCAGATTAGCTTTGCCTGTTCTTGAACTTCACATACATGGGATCAGACAATACGTCTTCTTTCCTTCCTTCACTTAAGATAGTATTTTTGAGATTCACCTGTGTTGTAGTGTACAGCAACAGTTCACGGACCAAAATCCTGAATCCCTCTAAGCTGTGCAATCAGGCAGGATATACTGTATTACGCTTCAACATGAAATCTTAATACAAATCTAAAACTTAAAAGACAAACCCCTCTCTACCACTTTCTAGGAAATCTTGAAAACTCATGTTATACTGTCACTTACTCTTCTTCATTCCCTGACTCACTATCACTCCCAAACAGATCCTTCTCTTCATTTTTCTTATCAGACAATTCTTCTTTCCCTGCTTCTTCTTCACTGTCAGATGCTACAGTCTTCTCTCTTTTGCCTGATTTGTCTGATATAACATCACTGTCAGAGTCATCTGCATCAGAGACAACACGACTCTTCTTCGCTGCTGCTGAAAAAGAAAATTACCGTCAATCTTATCCCATCATGGTCATCGTACTGCTAAGTACAACAGGTACTCTAAAATGGCAGCACACGGCAACAATCAAAGGTTTCCTGACACACAGTTTAGGATAAAAAATTAACTAGAAGATTCATTCAGAGTCATAATTATTTGTTGTTGTTTACAAAAAGTGGCCAAAAGACAAAGAATGAAATCAACAGAAAAGCAGGCATCAACAGCTAGCTTTCCCTTTGAGGAAGTGAGAAAATAAGATGAGACTGATGTGCAGGACTAGGATCCCTTCTATGCTGCCTAGTATTAAGCAGAACTAAAAAGGCCTGGACATTGTTTTGTGGGATCCCCATGGTTCCCTGACTGTCCATGGTCAGGTTGGAATTTCTCATCTCCCTTAGTAAACCGACAGATGTGTGGTGCTCTTTCCTTCTATAACAACCGTCAGGTTATAAGGGAATATGTCTTTTCCAAAAAAGATAAGTTTCATAAAAAAGGTAATCAAGTAGTAAAGACTGGAATACTCTGCAGAGGCATGAAGTCTCTAAGTAGAGCCCCTTGATAACTTCCTTGAATTTGGGTACTCAGTCATGTTTAACAGATGGAGAGAGGTACCTGTGGGAGCTCAGTCACTGTCTGGATGGGATCTAGTGCATTAGCTGTCAAAGACTCACAGCTAACTCTGGATACGACTGCGTTTTCATGGAAACATATTTCTTTGAAACATTACCCTTTCTAGTTAAAAAAACCAAAAACACACTGTTTCATATTCCCATTGAAACTCAGTCAAGTTTATCATTTTGAGGAAGTCGGAACTTAACAAATGCTGCTGGAACAACTCAAAGTAAATTTAATACTAAGATTAGCTTTTGAAAACCAGGGCAAACCAGTAATATTTTAGAACATCAAGGTGAATGAGAGAGTACAGATACAACAGTCCAGAAAGAAACAATACTTCACAGTTGTAAGCTTAGACAGTAAGTACAGCTACCCATACACAGCCCCAAATACTTCCTTACATGCTTTCTCTTCATCTTCACTATCAGAAAGCACAGCAGCTTTTCGCTTCACTACTTTCTCTTCCTCCCCCTCTTTTTCTTCATCTTCATCACTGTCCATTTTTGGCCTTTTGGGTTCTTCCTCCTCGCTGTCAGAACTGTGAAAACTTTTCCTGTCTATATGGCTATCTGAATGAAAGGAGTCATTTTGCATTTCTGCGTCCTCTCCCTTATTCTCCCCATCGCTATCATCTTCCGACTCTGGCTTCTGTTTGCGTCTGGCGGCATCCTCAGGTTCCGAATCACTGGCAGGCCCCTTCTGAGGCTCCTCACTCTCAGAGTCACTGACTCGGGGTTTAGGGAGCTCCTCGTTTTCAGAATCACTAGCCTGGTTCCTTGGGGGGTCCTCACTTTCTGAATCACTAATTCGGGGTTTGGGAAGCTCGTCATTTTCTGAGTCGCTGGCTTGGTGCCTTGGGGGGTCCTCACTTTCTGAGTCACTGACACGGGGTTTGGGAAGCTCGTCATTTTCAGAGTCACTAGCTTGGTGCCTTGGTGGGCCCTCACTTTCTGAGTCACTGACACGGGGTTTGGGAAGCTCCTCATTTTCAGAGTCACTGGCTTGAGTCCTCTGAGGCTCCTCACTTTCAGAGTCACTGACCCGAGGTTTAGGAAGCTCCTCACTTTCCGAGTCACTAATTTGCGGTTTGGGAAGCTCCTCATTTTCGGAGTCACTGGCTCGGTGCCTTGCGGGTTCTTCACTCTCAGAGTCACTGACTTGAGGTTTTAGAGCATCCTCTGTTTCAGAGTCACTGGCAGGACTTTTTGGGAGCTCTTCAATCTCGGAATCACTGGCAGGATGCTTTCTAACACCTTCATTTTCGGAGTCACTTGCATGCCCATTAAGAAGTTCCTCATTTTCAGAGTCACTAACAGGTAATTTCCTGGTTTCCTCACTCTCAGAGTCACTCCCTTGGTGAGTGACATCCTCATTTTCAGAATCACTTGCAGGAGGCTCTGCATGCTCTTCAGATTCAGAGTCACTGTCTTTTTGTCTTTGAAGCTCCTCACTTTCAGAGTCACTAGCGTTAAGATTTGAGGGGTCATCATTCTCAGAGTCTGTCACATGATGTCTTTTGTTGAGGCCATCTTCTCGATCACTAGGTTCGTTCTGAAAAATCAAGGGAGAAAAAATTAGGAAAGTGCAAAAAAATTTTGGTGGTGAAATGTTAAAAATCGTCAACATTTTAAAATGTAACTATGCAAACTTAAACATAGAACTCTTGTCCTATACCTATACAGAAACATCCCACTTTAAAGAGGGTCGTCTATTTATGAAATGGCTAACATGGTCTGAATCCCAAAACTGAGAAAGATAACCAGTCTTCACCATATCTGTGAAGTACACCCCCAGATTACTAGAAAGGAGACATACTCTGAAGAGCTAAATTAAAAAAAAAGCCTAACATTCTCAAAATCATTCTAGCTACTAGATCGATTTTTCAAAGAAATATAAATAAACATGTACCCAAATTCTTTTAAAAGGAACACTCTTGGGTTTTAAAGGTTAAAATTATTTTAAGGGAAAGAACTACAAAACTTTACGTAAAGAACCATATTATTTATAGGGCACATTCTTTCAAGCAAATCTAAACAAACCAGGAGAGCAGTTAATATTACTAAGGACCTAATAAGAGGCAAATATCATGCTAAGCTCTCTCCTGTTGGGTGGTGCATTTCCTCCTCACAACAGTGCATTTCCTAAGAAAACTGAGGCTTGGAGCAGTCTTGGTGATACGTATAGTAACTGTGGTACAGAAGTCTCAGTTTCAGGGAAAACACGACTAATTAACCACACTAACACGTGACGCTACATGAAGGAATCTGAAAGCACATGCTCTAGAGGACAAACTTGATCTGTGCGCGTTATAGCTATGTTTCTAAAAATGCAGAGGAAAACATACAAAATTAAACATACCAAAATACTAATAAGTAGGATCTGGGGCGTTTTTCCCCATCTGGCATCTGAACTTTCAATAACATGGTGATTAATATTCTGGTTTAAAAAGTGAAAGTATTTCTGTGTCTGAGTTTTCCCCCTTAAAAATTTACTGAGCCAAATATTTCTCCTCGGAATATATGACAGACATATCTGAACTTACCACAGATAATTTTCAAGGAGCAAAGAGTCTTTAATAATCTACATGCCCACCATCATGTTATGAAAATAATTAAGTGATTAAGAGAATTCAGTGACAAGATAAATGGCATGAAAATGTTTCACCAAACTCATACGTTAACTTGTCTCAGGCTCATTTAAAAAAGATTAAGTATGCTGTGTCTACAGCGTCAAAAAATTATAAAATAAACTTACAAAGCAAAAGTCTGAGGAGTTGTTTTCCTCCATATTTTATTACCATCTTGATAGCACCGAGTTCCAGAGAAACAGTAATTGTTATACATATTCATTCAAATATAACATGTTCAGGAAACTTTCTAAAATCATAAACTTTTCAAATTTCCCACAGGCATTTTTCTTACATTCTCACTGGGAACTCAGCAGACACTGGATTCCTTGTCAGTTATATATCTTATTATGCCACTGAAACCAGCATTTATCTACTAAATGTGATATTAGGACAAGAGAAATAACAGAGAATCTTGCAATACAGTACAATACTCCATATACTGCTAAAGGTTTACTTTGAACCTCAATTGAGGTTTACTCAAACCTCAAGGTTTACTCAATACTTTAATTTTTATATTTTAAAAGAATGTAAATGAATCTAAGCCCTAAGAAGGCATGCATTTTTTGATCTGTTGTCTTCATTCAGGTATCTTCAGAGCACAGAAAGGTGCCTGGTACATCACACAGACTCACAATAAAGAATTCGTTGAATGAACAATAAAGGAGTTAAGTGGGAATAATTTAAAGTGAGGAATAATTAATTCAACAAGCATCTCTTTAATGTCTACTATGTGCAAGGTGCTAGGAATCAAAGCTGAACACATCTCAGTGCCTCCTTAACAAGCTGTTGTCTAATGAGCCAACCAAAACAACAACATAGTGCAATAAGGACTATTATGAAGGTAGGCATGATGTTTTGAAAGCCTACAGGAAGTGATCTTTATGAGACTGAGCCATAAAAGGTATATAAACAAAGGTATTTGCCATTAGTTTGTGATGACTGAGTTAAGAAGTTAACTAGATTATTGGGGGTGGGGGCAAGGGGGAGGAGAACAGGACACACGATGACACACAAGTACCAGCAGAGACAACTAAAGCAGGAGGCAACAGAGAAAATTGTAACCGGCTTTTGGAATGCTTTCCACAACATACCATGACATAACGAAGAGCATGTTCATATGTGACAATTTATTTTAGCTGCAACAACAGAAACCACCTCTGGCTAGCTCCAGAAAAAAGAACAATCTTCTGAGCATCAAAGTGGGATGAATGACCAAAGAAAGACTCAGGAAGGGTAGGCACCAAGGCAGCTCAGAGAGCTTAGAAAAGGGAACTCAAGGACCTTTTCACTAGAGCACTGTCATAACAAGACTCAGCTTTAACCATGCTAAACTTAAGTGTCTAGGATCTAAATTTTAAGTTCCCAGGAGAGACGGATCTAGCTGGCCAAAATACCAGATGTTGTAACTCGGTGACTCAACAAGTTACAGCCAGAGCAGGGGCACAGCACTGGGAGCCACTCCCAAAGAAAGAAGAGATTCCGTGAACTGGGCAGTCATCCCAAAACTTATCTGCTACACTCTGCCCTGCGTTTCCTGACACGTGGTGTATGCATTCAGACCACCATTATAAGGACATTACATACAATAACCATCGTAAAGTTAGGAGTTCCCATCAGTTTTTGAGGAATTTTTAGACTGATTTCAGCAATTAATTTAAGTTGCAAACTTAAAAAAAAACAAAACACATTTTCTTAAATTCAGATATGAGTACAACAAATCACCAGTAGGAACTGCCATTTAAATGTCATTTTCTTAATAATGTAAAAAATTTCCTCACTGTAACTGTCAGAGAAATTGAGCACTCTGAGCCTCCTAGCTCCACAATGCCTCACACCCTCTGCTTACAATTGTCCACCTTGTAACTACTAGTTACCCACACTGAACCATCATGGTAGTTCATCTCTGCATACAAATAGGAATCCCACTCCTTATGGGCCAGGGCCACAATATACATGCACAGAGATAATTAACATTTTAAAATTACAAAGTAAATAAAACTACCAGAAGGCAAAAGTCAATTTGTAAATTTCAAAGTAGTACACGAATGTCAAATAGAAATCCTCACAAAAAAATCAAACAACTCAGGACACTTGTTTCTTCCCTATCCATTAGAAGAGTCAAACTCCAAACTGTTGAACTTGCACACTTACCTACCATTATAAATTGGTAAAACACACACAGTAAATTCCACGAGGAAATATCTATAGGAGCATTTTCAAAAACCTGCCCCTTAGTTCCAGAAGATATATTTGACATCCTCATCTCGGAGTCTGTCAAGTACATATCTTAATTAGGAAATATAGGAATCTGAGAAGCCCAGGCATTAACCTACACAACGCTGTGAATGCAGTGCAGCTCATGGAGTGCAGCAAGGCTGTGACTTTGAGAGCCCAATTCACAGGAGGCACACACACGATAAAATGAAGCTACGTACCAGAGTGACCTTTGTCTGTCAAAAGCTCACTGATCGTAGACTCAGTCAAAAACAAAAGCACTTCTGATGATTACTGGCAAAAGAAAATTCTACACAAAGCTTAAGAGTTTACAATAATGAGGCAAACTGCTGCCCACCTCTCCAGACTCATTTCTGTCCTCTCACCAACATCAACCCTATGCACAGCACCAGCAGTTTCCAAACCAGTATGCGTAAGAATCATTTGGTGAATTCTTCCACCAAGAGTGAAAAAACATACTGATTTTTGTGCTTCTCACCTCCACATGTTAATCCAGTAAGTCTAGGGAAGGGGTCAAAGAATCTACATTCTACATTTTGATATCTAATCCAAGTGACTCTAGGCTGCAGGTTAAAATTCTACTGCAGACATGTGGAACCACTGACTTCATTATGTCACCTCCATGCCTTTATAAATGTTGTTCCCTCTGCCTAGAATATCCTCCCCCCACCATGTCCTTTTCATACCTCAAAACTGGACAAAAATACCCCCTTCCTGAACTCCCTCTAGCTAGAATGGACTTTTTGCAACATAAGAACATGGACATCAGTGTCAGAAAGATATGGGACCCAAACCATAGCTCGGCCACTTTCTACTGTGTAATCTAAGAGGAATCTTCTTAACTTCTCAAAGCATCAATGTCCTCAATCTGATGGAGTTAGGAAGAGTATCTATACCTTAGAGGGCTATTCTGAGGATCAAATGCATGTAAAGTAGTTAGCACAGCGCCTGTGAGCACTCAACAAATGTTATCAACCATTCATAATGAAGTATCTTGTTAATTACTAATTATGAAGCACTCCCCCTTCAAGACGTGGCCCAAATATGTCATCTGTGAAGGGTGAGCTGGTCAATCATTCCTTCCTACATACCCCCATAGCATCTTGTACCTCCACCTCACTGAAAGGTGACTGTTTACCCGTTTATCTTCATCAGAGACCAGTTTTTAAAAATGTTATCTTTTACCTTCAGTATACAGAAGACACTCAAAATAAATTCACCAAAACGAAACAGAAACTCCAAAAGACAACTGCTTAAGAGAAAGGAACCAATGCAAAATAATATTTTTCTCTTCAATTTGGTAGATTTAAAGACAAAGGCAGAAGCCTAACACAAAGAAAGGAAAGCACAGATGGAATCCAAAGAACTGGTGAGAAATAGGGCAAACAAGGAAAGAACGGCCAAAAAGAATTCTCTAGCTACTTTGATGTACTCCCCCTGGGAATGCTTTCATTATATTAGTACAAGCTCTCTGTGGAAAGAGCCAAACGACAGGAGACTGCCATCTTTACTCAATTCAAAGTGACACTGGAGCTAATGGGGCCGACATCAACCTCAACAGCAGACGGATGGTTAGGCCCACTACACTTTGCCCACAGTCAGAATAACAATGAGAGGCTAGGCTCCATTTCCAAACAACCTCTTCCTCAACAGTCCCGTACACTATTTTTTTCTGTGAGACCCTCAGGAGGGGAACACTCTACTTTTCTATGCAGAGGAAATCTACAGGTTCTGGATTTTAAATACATATATCCTTCAATATAGTTTCCATGGAACAGAAACCAGCTGACTACAACCCACATAACAAATCTCATGCTGTTCAAGAGAATATTCAAGTAAAAACAACAAAGATTAGAATTCCAACTAGTTATATAACTAGGTCACATTTGTGCTCAAACTGCTTTACTAAAAAATCATGTTTTCAGTGATGACTATTCAAAAAGATTTTTAACAATCTTTTCCCCTTTCCTTATCTGTCCTATCACAAAAGGTGTATGAAGAGTCTGAGTTCCCAAGTGCTCTACAGAGAACAACTATACTTGATGAAAATCCCACTGATGTTTACATCCTGCTTAGGAACCTAGTCAAAAAGATGTCAGTACCTTAAAAACAAATAATTTAAATATGTAATCAAGTTATTACTGCAATTGCTTATATATAGATTTCTTTTAAAAACCAAGCCTAAGCTCAAGAACACTACTTTTACATTTTATTTCAGGGCCCAGCCTAGTGGCACAACGGTTAAGTCTGCACATTCCGCTTCGGCAGCCTGGGGTTCACTGGTCTGGATCCCAGGCACGGACCTACGCACGGCCTGTCCAGCCATGCTGTGGCAGGTGTCCCACATACAAAGTAGAGGAAGATGAGCACAGATGTAAGCTCAGAGCCAGTCTTCCTCAACAAAAAGAGGAGGACTGGTGGCAGATGTTAGCTCAGGGCTAATCTTCCAAAAAAAAGAGGAAAAAATAAAAGAAATAAACTTTATTTCATATGATAAGTCTCTTTTCCCTTAAACTAGTGTAGCCTCAACTTCATAAAGATTAACTCTGGACTAGCCCCCCTAAGAAATAATATCTGAGAGTGACATCAGCATCACAGCAGAGTGAACTTGCCTAGGACTCTCATCCCTCCAACATACAACAAAAAGGGGCATCCATACTCCAAGAGAGGACATCCTAACACAACACAAAAATGTCAGACACACACACATGCAGCCATAGGACGGAGGGCAGAGAGGCTGGAGCCCCCCTTGGAAGAGTTGGAACGGGGTAAGAGAGAACTTCGCTCCCTCCCCTAAAGACTGTGAACTGCAACTGCAGGAGGCTCCATGAGGGAAGGAATGGGTGAGGGGTCACTTCTTTGCAGGAACAAGGACTCCCTAGGGCCCCTGCAGCCTAGAGGGAAGCCCTCTAATGGTGTGACCTCATCAAGCCAACACCCCAGGAGACCAGAGTGTGAGAGCAGAGCGAGAAAGCCTAGAGGGCACGCAGGAGAAAGTGCCCTCCCCCGACCTGCCCCACGCCCACTCCACCGCTTGGGATCTCGGCTGAAGGCAGAGGGCTCAGAATATGCGGCTCTTGACCCTCATTCAGTGGTGATAGGGGAAAACTGCAACCAAATAATATCACAATGTGTAAGAGCCGACCCACCTCCTCTAGCAATATCAGACACTACACCAAATCTCCAGACCAGAGAGGAAATGACAAGCACCCAGAATTCAGTCCTGAGGACACAGAAATATGTAATCTAAATGACAATGGATTCAAAATAGCTATCATCAAAAAACTCAACGAGTTCAAAGAGAACAGAGAATTCAACAAGCTCAGGAGCTACTTCACAAAAGAGATTGAAACTATCAAGAAGAATCAATCAGAAATGTTAGAGATGAAAGATACATTGGAAGAGATAAAACAAAATATGGATTCCCTGAACATTCAAGTGGACATCAGAGAGGACTGTATCAACATAATCGAAAACAGACATGTTGAAATGCTTCAGACAGAGGAGGAGAGAGAAGTAAGACTAAAAAGAAAGAAAGAAGGTCTCTGAGAAACATCCAACTCAATTAGGAAATGCAACATGAGAATTATAGGTATTACCAAGGAGAAGAGGAGGAGAATGGAGCAGAAAGCTTGTTCAAAGAAATAATAGCAGAGAACTTCCCAAATCTAGGGAAGGAAATCTATGTGGAAGAGGCTGCCAGATCTCCTAAATATGTCAATGTAAAAAGACCTACTGCAAGGCATCTAGTAGTGAAACTGGGAAAACTGAATGACAAAGAAAATACTAAGGGTAGCAAGGCAGAAGAAAATAACCTACAAAGAAACATCTATCAGGTTTTCAGTGGATTTCTCTGCAGAAACCTTACAAGCTAGGAGAGAATGGAATGACATATTCAAATCTTTAGAAGACAAAAATCTTCAGTCAAAAATATTCTATCCAGCAAAAATATCCTTCAGATATGAGGGAGAAATAAAAACTTTCCCAGACAAACAAAAGCTAAGGGACTTTGTAGCCACGAGACCCCACACACACAAGAAATCCTCAAGGCGGCCCTCATACCAGGGGAAGAAAAAGGGAGAGAAAGGTGTCACAAAACACAGAGTAACAAGATAAACAGGGAGACAGAATCAGAATAGGATAGCAAATACTCAAGTATAGCATTAAGCTAAAGGGAAGTAAAACACCAAAAACAAAGATAATCTTGTCATTTGAACCACAAACTCACAACACAAGATGAAATAAGATGTGAGAAAAACAACTTAGGAGGGGACGAGGAAGGGGACTGAAGCCATTTAGACTAAGGAAATAGACCATCAGAAAATGCGCATCTTACACACGAGATTCTGAATACAAACCTCAGGGGAACCACTAAACAAAAAAGCAGAACAACACAAACAATAAATAAGGAGAAGACAAAGAAACACATCATAAAAAACTACATAATTCAATGGGTAGACCAAAACACACAGGATGAGAAACAAAGGAAATGCAAAACCAGAAAACGAGTGATAAAATGACAGCATTAAACCCTCATATGTCAATAATCACTCTAAACATAAATGGATGGAATTCTCCAATAAAAAGTCAAGAGTGGCAAGATGAATTAATGAACAAGACCCAACAATACACTGCCTCCAGGAAACACATCTCAGGTCCAAGGACAAACACAGGCTCAGAGTGAAGGGATGGAAGAGGATACTCCAAGCTAATGGCAAACAAAAGAAAGAAGATGTTGCAATACTTATATCAGACAAAGTAAACTTCTAGATAAGACACATAAAGAGAGACAAAGAGGGGCAGTATACAATGATCAAAGGGACACTTCATCAAAAGGAAATAACACTTATAAATATCTATGCACCCAACATAAGAGCATGAAAGTTCATAAAGCAAGTATTAACAAATCTAAAAGAGACATTAATAATATCCCAATAATAGTGGGGTAAACTCCACTCACATCAATGGATAGATCATCCAGACAGAAAACCAATAAGGAAACAGTGGAATTAAAGAAAAGCTAAACCAGTTGGACTTAATAGACATATACAGAACACTCCATCCAAAAACAGCAGAATACACGTTCTTCTCAAATGCCCATGGAACATTCTCAAGGACAGACCATATGTTGGGAAACAAGGCAAGACTCAATAAATTTAAGAAAACTGAAATAATAACAAGCATCTTTTCCAATCACAATGCTATAAAGCTAGAAATTAATTACAAGAAAAACATTGAGAAAGGGACAAAGATGTGGAGACTAAAGAACATGCTACTGAACAAGCAATGGATCACTGAAGAAACTAAAGGAGAAATCAAAAAATATCTAGAGACAAATGAAAATGATAACATACCATACCAACTCATATGAGATGCAGCAAAAGGCTTATTAAGAGGGAAATTCACTGCAATACAGGCACACCTTAACAAACAAGAAAAATCCCAAATAAGCAATCTCAAATTACACCTAACTGAATTAGAAAAAGAACAAAGCCCAAAGTCAGCAGGAGAGAAACAATAAAAATCAGAGCAGAAATAAATGCTCTTGAAACAAAAAAGGCAGTAGAAAGGATCAATGAAACAAAGAGCTGGTTCTTTGACAAGATAAATAAAATTGACAAATCCATAGCCAGACTTACAAAGAAAAAAAGAGAAAAAGCTCAGATAAACAAAATTAGAAATGAAAGAGGAGAAATAACAGACACCACAGAAATACAACAGATTATGAGATAATACTACGAAAAACTATATGCCAACAAAATGGATAATGTAGAGGAAATGGATAAATTCTTAGACTCTTACAACCTCCCCAAGCTGAATCAATAAGAAACAGACAATCTGAATAGACCAATCACACGGAAAGAGATTCAAAAAGAAATAAAAAACAACCGAAGAATAAAACCCCAGGACCAGACGGCCTCTCTGGGGAATTCTACCAAACTTTCAGAGAGAATTTAATACCTATCCTTCTCAAGCTATTCCAAAAAATTAGGGAAGATGGAACACCTCCTAACACATTCTATGAGGCCAACATCACTCTGATACCAAAACCTGACAAGGACAACACAAAGAAGGAGAACTACAGGCCAATATTGCTAATGAACATAGATGCAAAAATCTTCAACAAAATTTTGGCAACCTGAATTCAGCAATTCATCAAAAGGATCATACATCATGATCAAGTGGGATTTATACCAGGGACACAGGGATGGTTCAACATCCGCAAATAAACATGATACACCACATCAACAAACTGAGGAATAAAAACCACATGATCATCTCAAAAGATGCAGAGAAAGCATCTGACAAGATCCAACAGCCACTTAGGATAAAAACTCTTAACAAAATGGGGATAGAATTACCTCAGCATAATAAAGACCATATATAACAAACCCACAGCCAACGTCACATTCAATGGGGAAAAACTGAAAGCCATCCCTCTGAGAAGAGGAACAAGACAAGGATGCCCTCTATCACCACTCTTATTTAACATAGTACTGGAGGTCCTGGCCAGAGCAATCAGGCAAGAAAAAGGAATAAAAGGAATCCAAATAGAGAGGGAAGAAGTGAAACTCTTGCTGTTGCAGACGACATGATCTTATATATAGAAAACCCCAAAGAATCCATTGGAAAACTAACAAATAGTTAACAACTACAGTAAACTTGCAGGGTACAAAATCAACTTAAAAAAATCAATTGCTTTTCTAGACTCCAATAATGAACTTACAGAAAGAGAACTCTAGAATACAATTCCATTTACAATTGCAACTAAAAGAATAAAGTACCTACGAGTAAATTTAATCAAGGAGGTGAAGGACTTCTACAATGAAAACTCTAAGACATTACTGAAAGAAACAGATGATGACATAGAGATGGAAACAGATTCCATGCACGTGGGTTGGAAGAATAAACATAGTTAAAATATCCATACTACCCAAAGCAACCTACAGATTCAATGCAACCCTAATCAGAATGCCAATGACATTCTTCATGGAAATAGATGGGGCAACCAAAGACCCTGAATTGCTAACACAATCCTGAGAAAAAAGGACAAAGCCGAAGGCATCAAAATCCCTGACTTCAAAATGTACTACAAACCCATAGTGATCAAAACGGCATGGTACCAGTACAAAAACAGGCACACAGATCAATGGAATAGAACTGAAAGCCCAGAAATAAAACTTCACGTCTATGGACAGCTAATCTTTGACAAAGGTGCCAAGAACATACAATGGAGAAAAGATAGTCTCTTCAATAAATGGTGCTGGGAGAACTGGACGGCCACATGCAAAAGAATGAAGGGAGACCATTATCTCATGCCATACACAAAAACAAACTCAAAATGGATCAAAGACTTGAAGATAAGTCCTGAAACCACAAAACTCCTGGAAGATAATATAGGTAGTACACTCTTCAACATCAAACTAAAAAGGATCTTTTCAAATACCATGTCTTCTCAGACAAGGGAAACAAAAGAAAAAATAAACAAGTGGGAGTTCATCAGACTAAAGAGCTTATGCAAGGCAAAAGAAACTAGAATCAAAACAAAGAGACAACTCACCAATTGGGAGAAAATATTTGCAAATCATATATCTGACAAGGGGCTAATAGCCATAATATATAAGGAGCTCACGCAGCTGAATAAAAAAAAAAAAAAAAAAAAGCCAAACCAAAAAAAGGAAGGGGAAAAGGAAAAGAAATTTTTTTTACCAAAGAAGATATACAGATGGCCAATAAACACATGAAAAGATGCTCAACATCACTAATCATCAGGGAAATGCAAATCAAAACTACACTAAGATATTACCTTACGCCTGTTAAAATGGCTATCATCACTAAGACTAAAAATAACAAATGTTGGAGAGGGTGTGGAGAGAAGGGAACCCTCATACACTGCTGGGGAGAATGAAAACTGGTGCAGCCCCTATGGAAAACAATATGGAGATTCCTCAAAAAACTAAAAATAGAACTACCATACAACCTAGCTATCCCACTACTGGGTATCTACCCAAACAACTTGAAGTCAACAATCCAAAGTAACATATGCACCCCCATGTTCATCGCAGCACTATTCACAATAGCCAAGACATGGAAACTATCCGAGCGCCCATCGACTGTTGACTGGATAAAGAAGATGTGGTATATATAGAGAGTGGAATACTACTCAGCGGGAAAAAAAGACAAAATCATCCCATTTGCAACAACATTGAAAGACTTGGAGGGCATCATGCTTAGCAAAATAAGCCAGACTGAGAAAAACAAACATGAGATGATTTCATTCATAGGTGGAACATAAACAGACCCACGGACAAAGAAAACAGTTCAGTGGTTACCAGGGGAAGAGGGTAGGGAGTGAGCACAGGGGGTGAAGGGGAGCACTTATGTGGTGACAGTCAAGAAATAATGTACAATTGAAATTTCACAATGATGTAAACTACTATGAACTCAATAAAAAAAAATTCCAAAAAAAAATATCTGCCCTACATACTATAGAGGATAATTGTAAGGTAATTAAGGGAAGCTAGATTCTGTCACCCTAAAATACGTCCCTTGACATAAAATTTTGAGCTGAAAGCAATTAAGCAGCAGCAAATGTGAGAGAAGCTCTAACTTCCCCTTTTTTCCTGCCTAACAGCAGGATATAAACTCTCCTTTTACTGGAGGCAGGTTAACAGCTCAGAGATGCCACCAGAAGAATTGCACAAAAACCTTACTACATTGGTTTCTTCCCATCTCTCTACCTTCCCGGTTTGCCATCCTAGAAAGCCTAAAATTGCTTTTCTTTGTCCTGTCATTTCTCCAAAAAAAACATTCTTTGCTGAAGATGCTATACAAGCCAGAATTCTAAACCATCTCCTTCCAATCTCTTCTCTGTGTGAATTTACTTTAAAAAAGTAAACTAGGATCTAGAATCACAATAATTTAATAGCCTATATCTTTCAAGCAACATGTTGAATTTCCCCACATCACTAAATATTCTTTTAAAATAATGTGAATGGCTGCAATGCCATCCTTATTAAGGTGCCAGTTACATTTTAGTCACACATTTTTCATATTCTTGAGTATTGTTTCCTTTCTCATGCTTTCCATGCCTCGCTTGTCCATTTCCGTGTTCTCAACCTAAGGGTGGTTCTGGCTCCTCACCTAAAGGGACATTTGTGAATGTGAGGTGCCACTTTTGGTTGTCAATGACTGCAGAGGACATGTCACTAGCATGTCATTTAATGTTTGAGAACCAAGACCTAAATGTCCTGCAATATACAGGCCTGCCCCCAAAAGACAACAGCTGGCTTACTCAGAATTCTTTGTTTAGGAAAGCAGCACCAGGCCGCTGCTCTCTATGCAGGGGTGGCCACAGACAGGACCCATCCACACACAGGTAAGTGACTTAATGAGATGAAAGAACTCAAAGGGCCCAATAGAGATTATGGTAACATACAAGTAAAGTATACTGAGTCCTTCCAGGATTTGAATTGGGATATACAGAGAGGTTCAATTAGCAAAAGAAATGAAAATGAAGCCAAATGAGGACTTCTGATATGAAAGCACACACACCTCTGCTGACTCACTCTCCAGTGAAATTAGTTGACAGTATTTAAAAACAACCACTTAAAGCCTCTGGAAATGGTCCTAAAGGCAAAGAGCATATGAAGCAGCATTTATCCAAGAAGATCCAGAAAAATGTGGTAAGACAGGCAAGAGTCAACTGGTATCTGAACCAAGACCACTCCCCTTCCAACCTCACAGCTAGGCAAGGAGGAGACTCCACCTCAGGCTACTGCAACCAAGAACACAGGGTTCCCTCTCCTCCAGCTCCCAGGTAGACCGTGTGATACCCAGGAAGAGCAGGACATCACCGTTTCTCATCTTGCATCCGACTTGCTGAGGCTAAGTTCCAGGAGAGTGTGATTTAGAGTGGGGGCTGCCATCTTCTGTTCAGCCCTCAATCACAGAATGAAGGCTCTATCCTGGGCCCAGCACACTGAGAATACTGGGACCCTGCCCTTGCCCCAACTTGTGAGACAGAGGTTCCATGCCGAGAGGGGCAAGCTAAGAGCACCTCAGGCTGCTAGCCAATGTCCACTCCCCAATGAGAGCTCAGCTTCTGCAGCGGGGGTGTCACTCAGAGAGAAACCTGCCATCGCCCTCCACCACCAGCTCTAGAGCCTTGGCTCAAAGATT
Source organism: Equus quagga (assembly GCF_021613505.1). Lineage (NCBI taxonomy): Eukaryota > Metazoa > Chordata > Mammalia > Perissodactyla > Equidae > Equus > Equus quagga. The sequence goes on from NC_060270.1 coordinate 64,732,138, forward strand.
TTGCATGGGAAAAAAGAAGCTACCTGGCTTACTGCCTGCTAATTGCTCATCAAAGAAACTGGCTTCATTTGTTACCAAGCTTTGGGAAGTTGAGGCTAAGACACTTTCAAGAATACTGCAAGTTGTGGTTGGAGGCACTTGGGAAGAGAGTCAAGATGCAGGAAAAACTACACTAGCTAGTTTGCAGGAGAGGACTAGGGAATAAGACAGCTGGGAGAAGTCATCCTGGGGTCAGAACAAATCAAACACAGACCTTGGAAACTTACACCTCCAAAGGAGCCCCAATTTCACTGGATTAGCTCGTGGAGCAATTTTTGCTGTAGGGTACTGTTGAAAATAATAGAGCAATCAGTGGAATTTAACAGCTGACTGTGGTTAGGGAAAGAAAAAAGAGCCCTACTAATACTACTGTCATCCCAGGTCTGTGGGCATGCCCCAAACTGCACATCCCTAAGAGGCAGTTATCAGAGATTTAAAATTGTAGGTGAGGAACCAGACTTCACTAAAATAATCCAGCTAACCACTAAACAAATAAGCAAATAACAAAAAAAGCCCCTGCCCTGGGGGGGACCAGCACCCTGAGTTGGGTACAATAACTAGAGCTTCCAGTTTCCAACAAAAAATTAAGAGGCATGCAAAGAAACAACTATGTCCCATACATTAGCAGAAAAGAAGGCCACAGAAACTGCCTGTGAGAGCAACCAGATGTCAGATTTATCAGAAAAAGACTTCAAAGTAGCCTTTGTAAAAATGTTCACAGAAGTAAAGGAAACCATGATTAAAGAAGAAAGCACGATGTTCACATCAAAGGAGAGAATTTGTCTACTAGACCCACCATACAAGAAACACTGAAGGAAATTCTTCAGCTTGAAACCAAGTGACTTCAGATGGTAACTAGAATCTAAACAAAGAAACAATGCACACTAGTAAAGATAACGCAATCATAAAAGAAAACATAAATGCATATTTTCTCCTTTCTTTAACTAATTTAAATAGCAGTTGTATAAAGTAAAACGTATACAATGTATTGTTCTTTAATATATAGAAATGTAAGATATGTATATTTGCCAATGACAGTACAAAGGAAGTGGGTGGGATAAAAGATGGTTAAGGAAATGACTTAAGATAGTAAAGCAATAACTATAATAATGTATTGTTGGATGTGTAGCATTAACATACAATACATATAACAATAATATTGTAAAAAGGAAAAAAGAACAGAGTATGAGTAACATTTCTACATATCGTTGGAATTACACTATTGTAAATTTGAACCTGATTCTGATAAGCTATATGTGATAAACCCTAGAGCAACCACTTAAAATACACAGCAAAAATATTAAGAAATTAAAATGCACAAAGTATTAAAAGTAACTATACTACAATAATTTGTTAACAGATACACAAGATAAAAAGTTCGATAGTGTACCAAGAAAATTATAAAATGTTGAGGGGGGAAGAGTAAAAATGTACAACTTTAGTATTCATTTTAACTTAACATCTTAAAATGGGCTATTATATTTGATGTAAGCCTCAATGGTAATCCACAAAGCAAAAACCTATAATAGATACACAAGAGACTAAAAAAAAAGGAATCTAAGCATAACACTACAGAACAGCATCAAATCACAAAGGAAGAGAGCAAGAGAAGAAAGGAGAAAAGGAATTACAAAACAGCCAGAAAACAATGAACAAAATGGCAATAAAAAGGCCATACCTACCAACATTGACTTTAAATGTAAATGCACTAAATTCTCCAATCAAAAGACAGAGGGTGGCTGAATGGATTAGAAAAAAAAGACCCAAACATACGATGCTTATAAGAGGCTCACTTCAGAAGGACAGACACACACAGACTGAAAGTAAAGGGATGGAAAAACATATTTCATGCAAATGAAAACCAAATGAAAGCAGGGGTAGCTATGTTTTTATCAGACAAAACAGACTTTAAGCCAAAAGCTCAAAGAAGACACGAAGGTCATTTTGTATTGATAAAGGGGTTAATCCAACAAGAGAATATAACATTTGTAAATATCGAATATGCAGCCAATGTCGGAGCACCTAAATACGTAAAGCAAATATTAACAGACTTGAAGGGAGAAATAAGACAGCAGTACATTAACGGTAAGGTACTTCAATACCCCACTTTCAACAATGGATAAATCATCCAGACAGAAAATTACTAAGAAAATACTGGACTTAAACTACATGTTAAACCTGATGGACTTAACAGACATTTACCGAACATTCCATCCAACAGCAGAATATACATTCTTCTCAAGTGCACATGGAACATTTTCCAGGATAGATCCTAAGTTAGGCCACAAAACAAGTCTTAACAAATTTAAGAAAACTGAAATCATACAAGTCATCTTTTCCAACCACTTGGTATGAAACTAGAAATCAATTACAAGAAAACTGGAAAATTTCCAAATATGTGGAAATTAAATAACATGCTACTGAACAACCAATAGGTCAAAGAATTCAAAAATATCTTGAGACAAATGAAAATGGAAACACAATATATCAAATACGATGGGATGAAGCAAAAGCAGTTCTAAGACGGAAGTTTAAACACCTACACTGAGAAAAAAGAAAGACCTCAAATTAACAACCTAACTTTACACCTCAAGGAACTAGAAAAAGAGGAACAAACCAAACCCAAAGTTAGAAGAAGGAAGGAAACAACAAAGATCAGAGCAGAAATAAATGAAATAGAGACTAAAAAGACAACAGAAAGGTCAATAAAACTAAGAGCTGATATTTGGAAAAGATAAACAAAACAGACAAACCTTTAGCTAGACTTACCGAGAAAAGAGAGGACTCAAATAAGTAAAACTACAAATGAAGGAGAAGACGTTACAACTGATACTACACAAACACAAAGGATCAGAAAAGACTGAGAACAATTATACACCAACAAATTGGACAACCTATAAGAAATGGATAAATCCCTAGAAACATACAACCGGCTAAGACTGAATCATGAAAAAACAGAAAATTTGAACAGACCAATTACTAGTAGGGAGACTGAATCAATAATCAAAACCTTCCTAACAAAGAAAAGTCCAGGATCAGATGGCTTCACTGGCGAATTCTACCAAATATTTAAATACGAATTAATACCAATCCTTCTCAAATTCCTCCAAAAAAGCAGAAGAAGAGGGAATACTTCCAAACTCATCTTACAAGGCCAGCTTTACCCTGATACGAAAACCAGACAAGGACACTACAAGAAAAGTACAGGCCAATATCCCTGACAAACATAGATGCAAAAATCCTCAACAAAATATTAGCAAACCAAATTCAACAATATTAAAAGGATCATATACATTAAAAAGACCAGCATGATCAAGTGGGATTCATCCCAGGGATGCAAGGACAGTTCAACACTCACAATTCAATCCCATGTGATACACCACATTAACAAAATGAATAAAAACCAGATGATCATCTCAATAGATGCAGAAAAAATTCAATATCCATTCATGATAAAAACTCTCAAGAAACTCGGTAAAGAAGGAATATATCTCAACATAATAAAGGCCATGTATGACAAGTCCACAGCTAACATCAAATTCAATGGTGAAAAGCTGAAAGCTTTTCCTCTTAAGATCAGGAAGAAGCCAAGGATGCCCATTCTCATCACTTTCATTCAACGTAGTACTGGAAGTTCTAACCAAAACAATTAGGCAAGAAAAAGAAAATAAAAGGCATCCAAATCAGAAGAGAAGGAGTAAAACTGCCATTATTTACAGAAGACATAATATTACATACAGAAAACCCCAAAGATTCCACAAAAAAACTGTTAGAATAAACAAATTCAGTAAAGTTGCAGAATCCAAAATCAATATACAAAAATCAGTTGCATTTCTATACACTAACAAACGACCAAAAAGAGAAAATAAGAAAACAATCCCATTTATAACTCCATCAAAAAGAATAAAATACCTAAGAGCAAATTTAAGCAAGGAGCTAAAAGACCTGTACAAAGAAAACTATAAGACACTGATGAAAGAAATTGAAGAAGACACAAATAAAAGGAAAGATATCCTATGCCCATGGATTGGAAGGATTAATATTGTTAAAAGGTCCATACTACCCAAAGCAATCTACAGATTCAGTGCAATCCCTGCCAAAATTGCAATGGCATTTTCCACAGAAATAGAACAATCTTAAAATCTGTATGGAACCACAAAAGATCCCGAATAACCAAAGCAATCTTGAGAAGGAACAACAAAGCTGGAGGCATCACACTTCCTGATTTCAAACTATATTACAAAGCTTTAATAACAAAAAAAGTACGGTACTGGCATAAAAACAAACACAAAGATCAATGGAACAGAAGAGAGAGACCAGAAATAAACGCACGCATATATGGTCAATTAACTTACCAGAAATGAGCAAAAACATACAATGGGGAAGTAGTCTTTACAATAAATAGTGCTGGGAAAATTAGACAGACACACGTAAATGAATAAAACTGGACCCTTATCTCACACTGTACACAAAAATCAATTCATATTGGATTGAAGACTTAAATTTAACACTTGAAACCATAAAACTCCCAGAAGAAAACCTAGATAGTAAGCTCCTCGACATCAGTCTTGTCAATAATTTTGTGGATTGGACACCAAAAGCAAAAATAAACAAATGGGACAACATCATACGAAAAGGTTTCTGCACAAGAAAGGACACCATCAACAAAATGAAACAGCAACCTAAAAAACTGGAGAAAATACCTGCAAATCATATACCTGGTAAGGAGTTAATATCCAAAATATATAAAGAACTCATACAACTCAGTAGCAAAAAAAAACTCCTATCTGATTAAAAAATGGGGAGAGGAACTAAATAAACATTTTCCCAAAGAAGCTATTCAAATTGCCAACAGGTACATGAAAAGGTGCTCTACATCACTTATCATCAGGGAAATGCAAATCAAAATCACATAAGATACCACTTCACACACGTTAGAATGAATGTCCTTAAAATGAGAAAAGGTAAGTGTTGGCCAGAATGTAGAGAAAAGGGAACACTTGTACACTGTTGGTGGGAATGTAAATTGGTGCAACCAATAGAGAAAACAGAAGTTCCTCAGAAAATTAAAAATAGCACTACACATGATCCAGCAATGCCACTTCTGGGTATATACACAAAGGAAATGAAATAGGTTATTGAAGAGACAGCTGTACTCCCATGATTATTGCAGCATTATTTACTATAGTCAAGATATGGAAACAGCCTAAGTGCCCATCCACAGATGAATGGATAAAGACATTGTGTGTACATACATACGCAAAGCAACATTATTCAGTCATGAGAAAGAAGGAAATCCTGCTGTTTGCAAAAACATGGACAGACCTTGAGAGCATTATGCTAAGTGAATTAAGCCAGACAGAGGAAGACAAAAACTGCATGGTATCATCTATATGTGGAATCTGGAAAAAAAGAAAAAAAGGCAAACTCAGAGAAAGAGAGAGTGGAAAACTGGTTGCCAGAGGCTTGGGGGTTGGAGGGCGAAAATAAGGAGAGGTTGGTAAAAAGAGCACAAACTTTCAGCCATAAGATGAGTATGGTCTGGGTATCTAATGTATAACATTTTCACTATAGTTGATAACACTGTATTGTACAACTGAAATTTGCTAAGAGAGTAGAGTGTAAATGTTCTCCTTCAAATAAATAAATATGTGAGGTGATGAACATGTTCATTAGCTAGATGGGAGGAAATCTTTCACCATGTATACGTATATCAAACCACCACAATGTACGCTTGAAATATTTTACATTTTTGTCAATTATACCTCAATAAAGATGAAAAATAAAAAAGCATAGATGTGTCATGCCCCCCAAAAGATCTGAACTTCTGATAAACAGAGCATCCCAAAGGGCACTATAATGGTATGAGCTGATTGGTCTAGCAAAAGATTAAATAACTAAGTTGAATTATACTAATTTCTCTAAAGACTCTCGTTTTGCAATAGTAAAAAGAACTTTGATTTAAAAAAGAAAAAGAAATTAAAATGCTACATTAGAAAATATTCACTTAATGAAAAAGAAAGGAGACAGGAAGGACAGAGAAACAAAAAGAGACATGAGACATACAGAAATCAAAAGTAAAATGGCAGACTCCAACTCTATCAAAACACTACATGTGAATGGATTCAACAAGCCAATCAAGGGACAGAAACTGGATTACAAAACCTGATCTAAATAAGTAGACTACAGGACACACACTTTAGGTTCAGAAACAAAACATACATTCTTCTCAACTGCATATGAACATTCTCCAGGATGGACTGTATGCGAGGCCATAAAACAAACCTTAATAAATTTACAAAGTATATTTTCAGACCACAAGGGAAAAAAAAGAATTAATTTTAGTAGGAAAAATGTTCAAGAACAATCTGACTATGAAATTAATGAAGCAATTTAACTTACTAATCATTAATGAGAATACATAATTGGGAATAAATTTAACAAAGAAATGCAACATTTGTACACTGAAAAATTACAAATCACTGTTGAAGGAAATCAAGAAAGACCTAAATAAATAAAAAGACATTCTATATTCGTGAATCAGTAGACTTCCTATTGTCAAGATGACATCTCCAAAGTGACCTACAGATTGAGTGCAATCACTACCAGAAGCTCAGCTAACTTCTTCGCAGAAAATGACAAACTGATTCTAAAATACATCTGTAATTGCAAGGGACCCAGAAGAGACAAAAAATGTTGGAAAACAACAAAGGAGAACTCACACTTCCTGATATCAAAACTTACTCAAGGTACTATGGTACTGGCACAAGTGACAGACACAGACATGAATGGATTAGAACTGAAGGTCCAGAAAGAAACCCACATATTTCATGGTCAACTCATTTTTGACAAGGGTGTCAAGAATATCCAATGGGGAAAGCATAGTCATCTCAACAAATGATGCTGGTACAAGCGGACAGCCATATGCAAAAGATGAAATTGGACCCTTATCTCACAGTATACAAAAATTAACTCAGAATGGATAAAAGACCTAAATGTAGGAGCTAAAACTATAAAACTCTCAAAAATAAAACAGGGGTAAATCTTCAAGACCTTGGATTTGGCAAAGGATTCTTAAATATGCCACTAAAAGTACAAGCAACAAAAGAAAAAACAGATAAATTGGGATTCATTAAAACTAGAAACGTTTGTGCTTCAAAGGGTACCAAAGTGAAAAGACAACTCATATAATGGGAGAAAATATGTGCTCATCAGTCAGCTAATAAAGAACACGTACCCAGACTACTTAAAGAACTCTTACAACTCAATAATAAAAAACACAAATAGACCAATTAAAAAATGAACGAGGGATCTGAATGAATGAACTTTTCTCCAAGGAAGAGATACAAATGGCCAATAAGCATTTGAAAAGATACTCAACATCATTACTCATCAGGGAAATGCAAATCAAAACCACAACAAGATACTACTTCACATCCACTAAGATGTCTATCATCAAAAAGGTAACAACAAGAGTTAGCAAGAATATGGAGGGGCTGGCCCCATGGCAGAGTGGTTAAGTTTGTGCACTCCGCTTTGGTGGCCCAGGGTTTTGCCAGATCGAATCCTGGGTGCGGATGTGGCACCGCTCGTTGGGCCATGCTGAGGCAGCATCCCACATGCCACAAGTAGAAAAACCTACAACTAAAAATACACAACTATGTACCGGGGGGCTTTGGGGAGAAAAAAGAAAATAAACTAATACGGCAAAATCAGAACATTCATACACTGCTGGTGGGAAAGAAAATGGGGCAGCCACTGTGGAAAACAAGTCTGGCAGTTCCTCAAACAATTCAGCATAAAGTTACCATATGACCCAGCAATTCCACTCCTAGGCACATACCCAAGAGAAATAACCTACGTCCACACAAAAACTTCTACGTAAATGTTTACAGCATTACTCATAATAGTCAAAAGGTGGAAACAACAATGTCCATCGACTGACAAATTAAATAAAATACAGCATATCCATACAATGAAATATTATTTGCAACAAAAAGGAATGAAGTATCGATATATGCTGCAATATAGATAAACTTTGAAAACACTACATTAAGAGAAAGAAGCCAGTCACAAAAGACGACGTTATATAATTCCATTCATACTAAACCCAGAAGCGAGAGGGGTTTGTGGGCAGGGAGATGATAAAGAGGTAATAACTAAAGGGTTTCTTTTTGAGGTGACAAAAACATTCTAAAATTGACTATGGTAATGGTTGCACTACTGTAAATATAGTCATGCAACACATAATGCTGTTTCGGCAATGACAGAGGTCCCATTAAGATTAGTACTGTATAAGCACCATGGCAGCGTGAGTTCACCTGAGACTCTCTCCCCTCCAAATTACAACCAAAAAGAGTAACTGCTTTCCAACCAAAAAAAAAATCCTAATAACAGAAATTGTCAACCACCCACAGGAGCCAAACAATGGACGGTAGAGAGGCTGGAGCTGCCCTCGGAGGAGCTGGAATGCGGTAAGAGAGAAGTTCACTCCTGCCCCTAGAGACTGGGATTGCTGCCGCAGGTGAGGGAAGGAGCGGGGGAGGGGCCGCGTGTCTGGGGATTGTCCGGGACTCCCACCACCGGTGCAGTAGAAACCCTCTAATGGGAGAAAGCTTTCACATGGGTGAACCCCAGCCAGGGCCCCAGGAGACCAGAAAGCAAGAGCTGATCCAAATCCAGGTCAGCACGCAAGAGAAAGTGCCCCTCCTCTCCCAGCCCGCGCCATCCCACCTGAAGGTGGAGGGCTCAGAACACACGGCTCTCGATCCCCATCTAGGGGCGACAGGCTGTAACTGCAACCGAATAACAGCATCATGCGTAAAAACCACTCCTCTACCATCCAGCAATTTATGAAGGCTCCAGTCCACAAGGAAAACCATAAAAACACAGAAGTATGTCCTGAGGACTTGGAAATAGGTAAACTACGTGACAATGAATTCAGAGTAGCTATCATCAAAATACTCAATGAGGTAAAGGGAAATATAGAGAAACAACTCAACGAGTTCTGGAGTTACTTCACAAAACAGATTGAAACTATGAAGAAGAATCAATCAGAAATAGAAGAGATGAAAAACACAATGGATCAGATAAAACAGAATATGGATTCCCTGAATGCCCATGTAGACATCATAGAGGAAAAAATTAGCATAATCGAAGATAGACTGGCTGAATGGCTCCAGACAGAAGAAGAAAGAGAACTAAGAATTAAAAAAACTGAAGAAAATCTCCGAGAAATAGCTGACTCAATGAGAAAATGCAACTTAAGAATAATCAGAATTCCTGAGGGTATGGAAAAGGAAAATGGAGCAGAAAGTGTGCTCAACAAAATACTAGAAGAGAACTTCCCAAATCTAGAGACAGAGAGAGAAATGTGTGTGGAGGAAGCTTTCAGATCTCCTAGAGTTGCCAGTGTAAAAAGACCTACTGCAAGGCATATAGTAATAAAAATGGCAAAAATGAATGACAAAGAAAGAATACTCAGGGCAGCAAGGCAGAAGAAAATAACCTACAAAGGAACCCCTATCAGACTTTTAGCACATTTCTCTACAGAAACCTTACAAGCTGGGAGAGATTGGAGTGACATATTCAAAACTTTAAAGGATAAAAATCTTCAGCCCAGAATACTCTATCCAGCAAAAACATCCTTCAGATATGAGAGAGAAATTAAATCTTTTCCAGACAAACAAAAGCTAAGGGACTTCGTAGTCACAAGACCTCCACTACAAGAAATCCTCAAGAAGGCTCTCATACCTGAAAAACGAAAAAAGGGAGACAGAGGTCACAAAACACAGAGTAGGGAGACAGATAGAATCAGAATAGGATAGCAAATATTCAACTACAGCATTAGGATAAAGGGAAGTAAATCACCAAAGCAAAAATGATCTTATCACTCTAACCACAAACTCACAACACAAGTTGGAATAAGAGATGAAAATTCATAATTTAGGAGAGGAGGAGGAAAGGGACTGAAACAGTCTAGGCTAAGGAAGTAAGAGACCACCAGAAAATGGACTATGTTATACACGAGATTCTGAATACAAACTTCAGGGTAGCCACTAAACTGAAAAACAGAACAGACACACAAAACATAAATAAGGAAAAATCTAAGAAATCCACCATAAGAAATTGCAGAAGTCAAGGGGTAGGCTAAAACATACACGACGAGAAACAAAGGAAACACAGGAAAACCAGAAAACGAGCAATAAAATGGCAGCATTAAGCCCTCATGCATCAGTACTCACCCTCAATCTAAAAGGACTGAACTCTCCAAAAAAAAGACACAGAGTGGCAAATCGGATTAAAGAACAAGATCCAACAATTTGTTGCCTCCAGGAAACACACCTCAGCCCCAAGGACAAACACAGGCTCAGAGTGAAGGGGTGGAAGATGATACTCCAAGCTAACAGGAAACAAAACAAAGCAGGTGTCGCAATACTTATACCAGACAAAACAGACTTCAAGATAAGACAGGTAAAGAGGGACATAGAGGGCCAATATATAATGATCAAAGGGACACTTCATCAAGAAGAAATAACCCTTATAAATATCTATGCACCCAACACAGGAGCACCAAAGTTCCTAAAGTAACTATTAACTAACCTAAAAGAAGATATCAAAAATAACACAATACCAGTAGGGGAGCTCAACACCCCACTCACATCAATGGACAGATCATCCAGACAGAAAATCAACAAAGAAACAGTGGAGCTAAATGAAAAGTTAAAACAGTTGGACTAAATAGACATATATAGAACACTCCATCCAAAAACAGCAGAATACATGTTCTTCTCAAGCACGTATGGAACATTCTCAAGGATAGAGCATATGTTGGGAAACAAGGCAAGCCTCCAGAAATTTAAAAAAACTGAAATGATAACAAGCATCTTCTCCAATCATAATGCTATAAAGTTAAAAATTAATTACAAGGAAAAAGCTGAGAACAGCACAAGGATGTGCAGACTAAACAATATGCTATTGAACAAGCAATGGATCATTGAAGAAATAAAGAAGAAATCAAAAAATACCTGAGGACAAATGAAAATGATAACATGCCATACCAACTCATATGGGATACAGCAAAAGCTGTATTAAGAGGAAAATTCACCACAATACAGGCACATCTTAACAAACAAGAAAAATCCCTAATCAGCAATCTTAAACTACACGTAACCGAATTAGAGAAAGAACAAACAAAGCCCAAAGTCAGCAGAAGGAGAGAAATCATAAAAATCAGAGCAGAAATAAATGCTCTTGAAACAAAAAAAGCAATGGAAAGGATCAATGAAACAAAGAGCTGGTTCTTTGAGAAGATAAATAAAACTGACAAACCCCTAGCCAGACTTACAAAGAAAATAGAAAGCTCAAATAAACAAAATCAGAAATGAAAGAGGAGAAATAACAACAGACTCTACAGAAATACAACAGATTATAAGAGAATACTACGAAAAACTATATGCCAGCAAAATGGATAACCTAGAGGAAATGGATAAATTCCTGGACTCCTACAATCTCCCAAAGCTCAGTCAAGCAGCAGCAGACAATGTGAAGAGACCAATCACAAGGAAAGAGATTGAAACAGCAATCAAAAGCATCCTAAAGAATAAAACCCCAGGACCAGATGGCTTTCCTGGGGAATTCTACCAAACTTTCAGAGAAGATTTAATATCTATCCTTTTCAAGCTATTCCAAAAAATTAGGGAGGACGGAACACTTCCTGAGACATTCTACAAGGCCAACACCACGCTGATACCAAAGCCTGACAAGGACACCACGAAAAAGGAGAACTACAGGCCAATATTGCTGATGAACATAGATGCAACAATTCTCAACAAAATCTTGGCAACCCAAATACAGCAATTCATCAAAAGGATCATACATCATGATCAAGTGGGATTCATACAGGGATGGTTCAACATCTGCAAATCAATCAACGTGATACACAACACCAACAAACTGAGGAAGAAAAACTATATGATCATCTCAATAGATGCAGAGAAAGCGTTTGACAAGATCCAACAGCCATTTATGATAAAAACTGTCAACAAAATGGGCATAGAAGGAAACTATCTCAACATAATAAAGGCCATATATGACAAACCCACAGCCAACGTCATACTCAATGGGCAAAAACTGAGCGCCATCCCCCTGAAAACAGGAATAAGACAAGGATGCCCTCTATCACCACCCTTATTTAACATAGTCCTGGAGGTTTTGGCCAGAGCAATTAGGCAAGAAACAGGAATAAAAGGAATCCAAATAGGGAGGGAAGAAGTGAAACTCTCACTGTTTGCAGACATGATCTTATATATAGAAAACCCCAAAAATCCATTGGAAAACTTTTAGAAGTAATCAACAACTACAGCAAAGTTGCAGGGTATAAAATCAATTTACATAAATCATCAGCATTTCTATACTCTAATAACGAACTAACAGAAAAAGAACTCAAGAACACAATACCATTCACAATCGCAACAAAAAGAATAAAATACCTCGGGGTAAATTTAACTAAGGAAGTGAAAGACCTATACAACGAAAATTACAAGGCTTTTCTGAAAGAAATGGTTGGCGACATCAAGAGATGGAAAGACATTCCATGTACAAGGACTGGAAGAATAAACATAGTTAAAATGTCCATTCCACCTAAAGCAATCTACAGATTCAATGCCATCCCAATCAGAATCCCAATGACATTCTTTACAGAATTAGAACAAAGAATCCTAAAATTCAGATGGGGCAACAAAAGACCCCAAATTGCTAAAGCAATCTTGAGAAAAAAGAACAAAGCTGGATGCATCACAATCCCTAACTTCAAAACATACTACAAAGCTACAGTAATCAAAACAGCATGGTACTGGTACAAAAACAGGTGCACAGATCAATGGAACAGAACTGAAAGCCCAGAAATAAAACCACACATCTATGGACAGTTTATCTTTGACAAAGGAGCTGAGGGCATACAATGGAGAAAAGAAAGTCTTCTCAACAAATGGTGCTGGGAAAACTGGAAAGCCACATGTAAAAGAATGAAAATTGACCATTCTTTTTCACCATTCACCAAAATAAACTCAAAATGGATCAAAGAACTAAAGCTCAGACCTGAAACCATAAGGCTTCTAGAAGAAAATGTAGGCAGTACACTCTTTGACATCAGTATTAAAAGGATCTTTTCGGACACCATGTCTTCTCCAACAAGGGAAACAATAGAAATAATAAACAAATGGGACTTCATCAGACTAAAGAGCTTCTTCAAGACAAGGGAAAACAGGACTGAAACAAAAAAACCACCCACTAACTGGGAAAAATATTTGCAAGTAATACATCCGACAAAGGCTTAATACCCATGAAGAACTCACACAACTCAACAATAAAAAATTAAACAACCCCATCAAAAAGTGGGCAGGAGACATGAACAGACATTTCTCCAAAGAAGATATATGGATGGCCAATAGGCACATGAAAATATGTTCACCATCACTGATCATCAGGGAAATGCAAATCAAAACTACACTAAGATATCACCTTACACCCATTAGAATGACAAAAACATCTAAAACTAATAGCAACAAATGTTGCAGAGGTTGTGGAGAAAAAGGAACCCTCATACACTGCTGGTGGGAATGCAAACTGGTGCACCCACTATGAAAACAGTATGGAGATTCCTCAAAAAACTGAAAATAGAACTACCATATGACCCAGCTATCCCACTACTGGGTATCTATCCAAAGAGCTTGAAGTCAGCAATTCCAAAAGTCCTATGCACATCTATGTTCATTGCAGCATTATTTACAATAGTCAAGACGTGGAAGCAACCTAACTGCCCATCAACAGATGATTGGATAAAAAAGATGTGGTATATATATACAATTGAATACTACTCAGCCATAAAAAAGAACAAAACCGTCCCATGTGCAACAGGGATGGACCTTGAAGGAATTATGTTAAGTGAAATAAGCCAGATAGACAAGGACAATCTCTGTATGACTCCACTCATATGAGGAATTTAAATTCGGACAAAGAGAACAGATTAGTGGCTACCAAGGGAAACGGGGGGTGGGGGGTGGGCACAAAGGGTGAAGGATTGCACCCACAACACAACTGACAGACAATAACGTACAACTGAAATTTCACAAGATTGTAACCTATCATTAACTCAATAAAAAATTAAAAAGAAAAAAACCAAAGTTGACGCAAAAAAATTCATGATGAACACAATATGAAAATTTGAAAAACAGAAAGAGTATTACTGATTTTTCCTCTTACCTCAGGCTCCAATATAGAGCAGCAAAGCAGTTACTGATCCCGACTTTAAGATTTTGATATTTTCTTCCTATTTTTTGCATTAATTTTAAGCTTTAAAATATTATCTGAGTTTTTTCCAAACCTTTCTTGGAGATCTAAAGAAATGCATGCAGAGCAAATACTGTAGATGAAATCAATTTTAAAAACTAGTCTAAACTCTGAAATGCAAATGGAAAAGTCTTTCTTTTCCCAGTATCGTTATTTGGAAAATCATGTTGTGAGTCCATTTTGTGGAAAGCAAAATAGTGCTCCTCCCCAAAGATGTCCATGTCTTAATCCCCAGAGGCAGTGAATATGTTACTTTACATGCAAAAAGGACTGGGCAGATACAATTAAGGATCTTGAGAGAGGGAGATTATCCTGGATTATCTGAATAGGCCCAAGATAATTACAAAGGTCCTTACAGGTGGGAGGCACAAGGGTCAGAGTAAGAGAGACAGAAGCAGAGGTCAGAGAAACAGATTTAGAAAGTTATGGTGGGGGGGTGGAGCAAAATGGCGGGGTGAGCTGACCTGGGATTCTCTCCCCTCCAAAATACAACAAAAGATTGGAAGAACTGAATTTCAGAGAATAAACATAATGCCAGCTTGTTAGAGACCTACAATACCAAGAAGGCAGAGATCGTAAACCTAGCTTTACCCCTTCGGAGGCGCTGGAACGGTAGAGAGAAATCGCTCCCTCCCCTAGAGTCTGCGATCGCTGTGGCGTGGGTCGGGAAGGAGCGGGGGAGGGGCCGTGCGACAGGGGGATCATCCAGGACTCCTGCCGCTGATTCAGTGGAGACCCGCTGACGGGGGGAAAGCTTTCCTCCGCGGGGACCCTATAAATCAAGGGCCTTGGGAGACCAGAGAACAGAACTGATCTGAACCCAGACTGGTGCGTGTGAGTAACAGCCCCTGCCCCCCCTAACAAAGCCAGTGGGGGCAGCCATCTTGCCCCAAGGCGGAGAGCTAACATGCCGCTCTCGACCCCCATCTAGTGGCGACAGGCTGTAACTGCAACTGAATTCTACCACCATGAGAAAAAACCGCTCCTCTACCATCCAGCAATTTATAAAAGCCCCAGACCAGAAGGAAAACAATAAAAACACAGAATTAAGTCCTGAGGACTTGGAATTAGGTAAACTAAGTGATAATGAATTCAGAGCAACTATAATCAAAAAACTCAATGAGGTAGAGAGAAAGACAGAGAAACAAGCCAAGTTCTGGAGTTACTTCACAAAAGAGATTGAAATCATAAAGAAGAATCAAACAGAATTACTTGAGATGAAAAACACAATGGACCAGATAAAACAGAATACAGATTCCCTGAATGCCCGTGTAGACAATCTAGAGGAGCAAATCAGCATAATCGAGGACAGACAGGTTGAATGGCTCCAGACAGAGGAAGAAAGAGAACTAAGAATTAAAAAAAATGAGGAAAATCTCTGAGAGATAATGAATTCAATGAGGAGTAAGAACATAAGGATCATAGGAATTCCCGAGAATATGGAAAAGGAAAATGGAGCAGAAAGTGTGCTTAATGAAATTATTGAAGAGAATTTCCCAAATCTAGGGATCCATGGAGAAATGTGTGTAGAGGAGGGTTTTAGATCTCCTAGATTTGTCAATGTAAAAAGACCCACTGCACGGCACATAATAGTAAAGCTGGCAAATAGGAATGATAAGGAAAGAATACTCAGGGAAGTAAGAAAAAAAAAGAGAATAACCTATAAAGGAGCCCCTATCAGACTGTCAGCGGATTTCTCTACAGAAACCCTACAAGCTAGGAGAGAATGGAGTGATATATTCAAAGCTTTAAAGGATAAAAACCTTCAGCCAAGAATACTCTATCCAGCAAGAATTTCCTTCAGATATGAGGGAGAAACTAAATCTTTTCCAGACAAACAAAAGTTAAGGGAATTTGTAACTAAAAGCCCTCCATTACAAGAAATCCTCAAGAAGGCTCTCATACTTGAAAAAAGAAAAAAGGGAGAAAGGGGACACAAGCCACAGACTAGGGAGACCGATGGATAGAACCAGAACAGGATAGCAAATATTCAATTATAGCATTAGGGTAAAAATAAGGACACTACCAAAACAAGGACGATCTTAGCACTCTAACTACAAATTAATAAGACGAGTTAGAATAAAAAATGAAAATAATTATTTAGGAGGGGAAGAGCAAAGGGTCTAAATCAGTATTGGTTGAGTAAGTAAGAGACCACCAGAGAATAGACTATATTATACATGAGATTCTAAATAAAAACTTCAAGGTAGACACTAAAATAAAGTACAGAACAGAGTCACAAATCATAGATAAGGAAAAATCTAAGAAACCCAGCATAAGAAATTGCAGTATTAAATGGGCAGTCTAAAGCACACAGGAAAAGAAACACAGGAAAACAAGATAATGAGTGACAGATTGACGGCATTAAGTACACATGCATCAATAATCACTCTCAATGTGAACGGATTGAACTCTCCAATAAAAAGACACAGAGTGGCAAAATGGATTAAAGAACAAGATTCAACAATTTGTTGCCTCCAGGAAACACACCTCAGCCCCAAGGACAAACACAGACTCAGGGTGAAGGGGTAGAGGACAATACTTCAAGCAAATAGCAAGGAAAAAAAGGCAGGTGTTGCAATTCTCATATCAGACCAAGTGGATTTCAAAATAAGACAGGTAAAGAGAGACACAGAGGGACAATATATAATGATCAAAGGGACACTTCATCAAGAAGAAATAACGCTTATAAATATCTATGCACCCAACACAGGAGCACCAAGATTCATAAAGCAACTATTAACAGACCTAAAGGAAGATGTTAAAAACAACACAATAATAGTAGGGGACCTCAACACCCCACTCACATCAATGGACAGATCATCCAGACAGAAAATCAACAAGGAAATAGTGGAGCTAAATGAAAAACTAAAACAATTGGACCTAATAGACATATATAGATCACTCCACCCTGAAGGAGCTGAATACACATTCTTCTCAAGTGCACATGGAACATTCTCTAGGACAGACCATATGTTGGGAAACAAGGCAAGCCTCTACAAATTTAAAAAAACTGAAATAATAACAAGCATCTTCTCAGATCATAGTGCTATAAGGCTAGAAATTAATTACAAGAAAAAAGCTGAGAAAGGCACAAAGATGTGGAGACTAAACAACACACTACTGAACAAGCAATGGATCATTGAAGAAATTAAAGAAGAAATAAAAAAATACCTGGAAACAAATGAAAATGATAGCATGCCATACCAACTCATATGGGATACAGCAAAAGCTGTATTAAGAGGAAAATTCATCGCAATACAGGCACATCTTAAGAAACAAGAGAAATCCCAAATAAGCAACCTTAAAGCACACCTAACTGAACTAGAGAAAAAAGAACAAATGAAGCCCAAATTCAGCAGAAGGAGAGAAATAATAAAAATCAGAGCAGAAAGAAATACTATTGAAACGAAAAAGGCAGTAGAAAGGATCAATGAGACAAAGAGCTGGTTTTTTGAGAAGATAAATAAAACTGACAAACCACTAGCCAGACTTACAAAGAAAAAAAGGGAGAAAGCTCAAATAAACAAAATCAGAAATGAAAGAGGAGAAATAACAACAGACTCTGCAGAAATACAACAGATTATAAGAGAATACTACAAAAAACTATATGCCAACAGAATGGATAACCTAGAGGAAATGGATAAATTCCTGGACTCCTACAATCTCCCAAAGCTCACTCAAGAAGAGGCAGACAATTTGAACAGACCAATCACAAGGAAAGAGATTGAAACAGCAATCAAAAGCATCCCAAAGAATAAAACCCCAGGACCAGATGGCTTTCCTGGGGAATTCTACCAAACTTTCAGAGAGGATTTAATACCTATCCTTTTCAAGCTATTCCAAAAAATTAGGGAAGATGGAACACTTCCTAACACATTCTATGAGGCCAACATCACGCTGATACCAAAACCTGACAAGGACACCACGAAAAAAGAGAACTACAGGCCAATATCACTGATGAACATAGATGCAAAAATTCTAAACAAAATTTTGGCAACCAGAATTCAGCAATTCATCAAAAGAATCATACATCAGGATCAGGTGGGATTCATACCAGGGACACAGGGATGGTTCAACATCCGCAAATCAATCAACGTGATACACCACATCAACAAACTGAGGAATAAAAACCACATGATCATCTCAATAGATGCAGAGAAGGCATTTGACAAGATCCAACAGCCATTTATGATAAAAACTCTGAACAAAATGGGCATAGAAGGAAACTACCTCAACATAATAAAGGCCATATACGACAAACCCATAGCCAACATCATACTCAATGGGCAAAAACTGAACCCCATCCCCCTGAAAACAGGAACAAGACAAGGATGCCCTCTATCACCACTCTTATTTAACATAGTACTGGAGGTTTTGGCCAGAGCAATCAGGCAAGAAAAAGGAATAAAAGGAATCCAAATAGGGAAGGAAGAAGTGAAACTCTCGCTGTTTGTAGACGACATGATCTTATATATAGAAAACCCCAAAGAATCCATTGGAAAACTGTTACAAGTAATCAACAACTACAGCAAATTTGCAGGGTATAAAATCAATTTGCATAAATCAGTAGCATTTCTATACTCCAGTAATGAACCAACAGAAAAAGAACTCAAGAACACAATACCATTCACAATCGCAACAAAAAGAATAAAATACCTCGGGGTAAATTTAACTAAGGAAGTGAAGGACTTATATAATGAAAATTACAAGGCCTTTCTGAGAGAATTGGATGATGACATAAGGAGATGGAAAGACATTCCATGTACATGGATTCGAAGAATAAACATAGTTAAAATGTCTATTCTACCTAAAGCAATCTATAGATTCAACGCCATCCCAATCAGAATCCCAATGACATTCTTTACAGAATTAGAACAAAGAATCCTAAAATTCAGATGGGGCAACAAAAGACCCCGAATTGCTAAAGCAATCCTGAGAAAAAAGAACAAAACGGGAGGCATCACAATCCCTGACTTCAAAACATACTACAAAGCTACAGTAATCAAAACAGCATGGTACTGGTACAAAAACAGGTGCACAGATCAATGGAACAAAATTGAAAGCCCAGAAATAAAACCACACATCTATGGACAGTTTATCTTTGACAAAGGAGCTGAGGGCATACAATGGAGAAAAGAAAGT
>NC_060270.1:64752070-64773334 GCF_021613505.1 Equus quagga
TGGACTCCTACAATCTCCCAAAGCTCACTCAAGAAGAGGCAGACAATTTGAACAGACCAATCACAAGGAAAGAGATTGAAACAGCAATCAAAAGCATCCCAAAGAATAAAACCCCAGGACCAGATGGCTTTCCTGGGGAATTCTACCAAACTTTCAGAGAGGATTTAATACCTATCCTTTTCAAGCTATTCCAAAAAATTAGGGAAGATGGAACACTTCCTAACACATTCTATGAGGCCAACATCACGCTGATACCAAAACCTGACAAGGACACCACGAAAAAAGAGAACTACAGGCCAATATCACTGATGAACATAGATGCAAAAATTCTAAACAAAATTTTGGCAACCAGAATTCAGCAATTCATCAAAAGAATCATACATCAGGATCAGGTGGGATTCATACCAGGGACACAGGGATGGTTCAACATCCGCAAATCAATCAACGTGATACACCACATCAACAAACTGAGGAATAAAAACCACATGATCATCTCAATAGATGCAGAGAAGGCATTTGACAAGATCCAACAGCCATTTATGATAAAAACTCTGAACAAAATGGGCATAGAAGGAAACTACCTCAACATAATAAAGGCCATATACGACAAACCCATAGCCAACATCATACTCAATGGGCAAAAACTGAACCCCATCCCCCTGAAAACAGGAACGAGACAAGGATGCCCTCTATCACCACTCTTATTTAACATAGTACTGGAGGTCCTGGCCAGAGCAATCAGGCAAGAAAAAGGAATAAAAGGAATCCAAATAGGGAGGGAAGAAGTGAAACTCTCGCTGTTTGCAGACGACATGATCTTATATATAGAAAACCCCAAAGAATCCATTGGAAAACTGTTAGAAGTAATCAACAACTACAGCAAAGTTGCAGGGTATAAAATCAATTTGCATAAATCAGTAGCATTTCTATACTCCAGTAATGAACCAACAGAAAAAGAACTCAAGAATACAATACCATTCACAATCGCAACAAAAAGAATAAAATACCTTGGGGTAAATTTAACTAAGGAAGTGAAGGACCTATATAATGAAAATTACAAGGCCTTTCTGAGAGAATTGGATGACGACATAAGGAGATGGAAAGACATTCCATGTACATGGATTGGAAGAATAAACATAGTTAAAATGTCCATTCTACCTAAAGCAATCTACAGATTCAACGCCATCCCAATCAGAATCCCAATGACATTCTTTACAGAATTAGAACAAAGAATCCTAAAATTCATATGGGGCAACAAAAGACCCCGAATTGCTAAAGCAATCCTGAGAAAAAAGAACAAAACGGGAGGCATCACAATCCCTGACTTCAAAACATACTACAAAGCTACAGTAATCAAAACAGCATGGTACTGGTACAAAAACAGGTGCACAGATCAATGGAACAGAATTGAAAGCCCAGAAATAAAACCACACATCTATGGACAGCTTATCTTTGACAAAGGAGCTGAGGGCATACAATGGAGAAAAGAAAGTCTTTTCAACAAATGGTGCTGGGAAAACTGGAAAGCCACATGTAAAAGAATGAAAATTGACCATTCTTTTTCACCATTCACCAAAATAAACTCAAAATGGATCAAAGACCTAAAGGTGAGACCTGAAACCATAAGGCTTCTGGAAGAAAACGTAGGCAGTACACTCTTTGACATCAGTATTAAAAGGATCTTTTTGGACACCATGCCTTCTCAGAGAAGGGAAACAATAGAAATAATAAACAAATGGGACTTCATCAGATTAAAGAGCTTCTTCAAGGCAAATGAAAACAGGATTGAAACAAAAAAACAACCCACTAACTGGGAAAAAATATTTGCAAGTCATATATCTGACAAGGGCTTAATATCCTTAATATATAAAGAACTCTCACAACTCAATCACAAAACATCAAACAACCCAATCAAAAAATGGGCTGGAGACATGAACAGACATTTCTCCAAAGAAGATATACTGATGGCCAATAGGCACATGAAAAGATGCTCATCATCACTGATCATCAGGGAAATGCAAATCAAAACTACACTAAGATATCACCTTACACCCGTTAGAATGACAAAAATATCTAAAACCAATAGCAACAAATGTTGGAGAAGTTGCGGAGAAAAAGGAACCCTCATACACTGCTGGTGGGAATGCAAACTGGTGCAGCCACTATGGAAAACAGTATGGAGATTCCTCAAAAAACTAAAAATAGAACTACCATACGATCCAGCCATCCCACTACTGGGTATTTATCCAAAGAGCCTGAAGTCAGCAATCCCAAAAGTCCTGTGCACCCCAATGTTTATTGCAGCACTGTTTACAATAGCCAAGACGTGGAAGCAACCTAAGTGCCCATCAACAGATGAATGGATAAAGAAGATGTGGTACATATATACAATGGAATACTACTCAGCTGCAAAACAGAACAAAATCATTCCATTTGCAATAACATGGATGGACCTTGAGAGAATTATGTTAAGTGAAATAAACCAGCAAGAGAAAGATAATCTGTGTATGACTCCACTCATATGAGGAATTTAAAACTATGGACCAAGAACAGTTTAGTGGATACCAGGGGAAAGGTGGGGTGGGGGGTGGGCACAAAGGGTGAAGTGGTGCACCTACAACATGACTGACAAACATTAATGTACAATTGAAATTTCACAAGATTGTAACCTATCAATAACTCAAAAAAAAAAAAAAAAGTTATGGTGCCGGTGTTGAAGATGGAGGAAGAGGCCACAAGCCAAAGAATGTACGTGGCCTGTAGAGCTGGAGAAGGCCAAGGAAATGGATTCTCCCTTAGAGAAGGAACACAGTGCTGGTGACACCTTGACTTTAACCCAGTGAAATCCCTTCTGGACTTCTGACCTCCAGAAGTGTACGATAAGAAGTCCTTGTTGTTTTAAGCCACTACATTTGTGCCAAGCTGTTACGGCAGCAACAGGAAACTAATACACATCTTTTAAGGTTTGGGTCCTGAAACCTCCACTGCTCCACTTCATACAACCGTACTCTTTTAACATGCCATGGCTTCTAGAAAATATTTTTAATGGGCAAATACAAAATTTCTGAGAAGTCACTTTAAACAGGCAAAAGAGCATTGATATTGGGGCTGGCCCTGTGGCCCAGTGGTTAAGTTCGCACACTCTGCTGCAGGCGGCCCAGTGTTTCGCTGGTTCGAATCCTGGGCGCGGACATGGCACTGCTCATCAAACCACGCTGAGGCAGCGTCCCACATGCCACAACTAGAAGGACCCACAACAAAGAATATACAACTATGTACCGGGGGGGCTTTGGGGAGAAAAAGGAAAACAATAAAAAAATCTTAAAAAAGAAAAAAGAGCATTGATATAGAACTCAACACTTAATAAGGGTATGACCAGAACTCTCAAACTACTAGTAGTTCAGCAAAATAGGAAAGTGAAAAGTACAAAAATATGTTCATGGCAGACTTCATTTATAATACCTAAACGGTCTAAATGTCAACAATTAGGAAACTGTTGTCTAAGTCATGGTGCAGTGATATTATGAAATATTATGCAACCAGTCAAAATTATGCTGTGACAATCTTGAGTGACATGAGGAAATACTTAAGTACAATCTCCACTAAAGACATAAAAATATTACACATACAAAATATACAGAGTAAAATCTCAACTTAAGATACATATATACATTAGATACATAAGGGAGAATAAAAATGCAGGAAAATATAAAAAGCTAGTCATCTTTGTGATAGGAGCACGTTGATTTTAATTTTCTTCTTTAAACGTTTATATAACTTCCAAATTGAAGACACTTAAAGGTAAGCCTACATTATGTTTCTAACTGAAGCATGAATTCATGAGTCAATCTGGTGCTGTTTTCCTAAGGAGAAACTTAAGATACTACACACTAAATTATATTGTAATAATGTTTACATTATCAAGTAATTTCTACCTATCAATTAATATATTTATTCAAACTTAGCCTAAATGCTTAAGAGCACACAAAAAACTGAGAGCCATCAAAATAACTAAGTCTTTCTCCCAGTCCATCTGACCTCTGATCTCACCTGCCCCTTGCCTACTCCACTCTAACTACACTGGCTCCTTGGTGTTCCTTGAAGATGGCAAGCACGCTCCTACCACAGGGTCTTTGCCTGGAATGTTCCTCCCCTATGTAGCCATGTGAATCTTCCCTCACCTCCTCTGAGGCCTTGATTCGAATGTCACTTCCTTAATAAGGCCTCCATGTACCTCCTTATTTAACACTCAAACCGGCCCTCCATCCTGGCACCCTTCATTCTGTTTCAACTTTGTTCTTTCTCCACAGCATTTATCATCTTCTAACAAACTACAATTTTTTTAAAAATGTATGTTGTTCAACGACTTTCTCCCTCTACTGGAAAATAAACTCAAGAGAAGGACTTTAGTGGTGGTGGAACCTCATTTAGTCTCTGATATGTCAAATGAGCCTGAGACACAGCAGGTGGTCAATAAATATTTGTTGGATATGAATACACTAATGACATGTCAAAGGACAGAGTTAAGAATAAATCTCTAACAATCGTACCTACTACTTAAAACTGGACAATTTGCTGTGCATGTGTAATCAAGCAAAATATAAGGCATATAAAGCTCTTAGAAGAAAACTTGGCCATCTGTATCATTCCTGTATGTTTCAGTTTGTGTTCACCAAAGACTTCCAAGTCACTTATTGAAAACATCCCAATTTTATTTTGTTAACACTGTGCAGTACAGACTGTATAAGCAGAGAAGTAAATTAAGTAGGTTTAAAAACATTTATGTATTAGGCCAAATAGGCTGAAATGCTGTACACAAGATCCAATAGTACTGTGCACTATTAAGCCAAAACAGCTTTTTAGATTACACTTGCTGTTATCACACACATTATAGACAGTGGAACAGTTCAGATGGAGAAAGCCAAATCCTGGTATAAATTCTGATACGTGATAAACCCCTATAACTTTCGATTTCAACTGATACTTGTCCAGATTGCAAATGCTCATTGTCCCAGTAAGACATCATTTTGGGAACGGGGAAGCCCAGTCAAATATCAAAGGCCCAGCCCATTTTATGAATCAATATGCACAGGTGAAAACTGCTTAATACCTGAAATGGAACCCAATCAGAACTTACTTCCCTCTGATGTCATAAGTAACCAGACTCTCCCTATTTATTTACTTATTTTTAAAGCAATTCTCAACTTAAAATGCTTTACTCCCAGGGTGTGAAGTATAAACCCTGAGCCAAGGTCTCTATAACTCCTCAACAAAACAGGTCTCACAGAATGCAAGGGACATGTCCCCCGAAGATGCCGTGTAGCCAATACCTCTGAGTGACGCTCTACACTTCCAGTGTCTGATCCAGAGTGCTGCTCATTTACATCATCCTCACCGTCTGACCCTGAATCCCGTTCATCCTGCACTGGGGTAGCGCCACCATCATCTGCTTAAAAATAAAACAAAAACCCACTTAAGGTGTAAGATGGATGACATCTACAGCTGAAATGAACACAAATGAGTCAAGAACAATGCAAGAGCAAAGGTTACCACCGATGAGGCAGAACTAGTGATGCTGACACTGTGAATAAGACAACAGGATAACACTTATACAAATACCAACAATCGTGACATGTATTGCGACAAATGTGGCAGCAAAAATACATCATAAAAGGAACATGAAGCTTAAGAAACATCACTAAGGACCAAGTCGACAACCTCTAAGTAACAGTGTGCTCTTTAACTATTTCAACTTTCTGTGAAAAACTGCGTCTGTTCTCTCCACAGCACGCACTTACCACCTCCTAATGTACTATGCGACTTACCAAGTTATTCTGCTTACTGTGGGTCTTTCCTCACTTGAAGGAAAGTGCCAAAAAAGCAGGGATTTTGGCTCACTGCTGAATCCCTGGAGCCCAAAACACTGCCTGGTACCTGACGTACAGTATGTATTGTTTATAAAACAAGAGCACAAGGAACTCCAGTCCAGAAACAGTGCAAACTCAAAGTAAAGCACGTACTATACTATTACAAAGTGGTAAAAAAACAAAATCATTTGCTACCTACCTTTAACCAATACTTTAAAGACATAAAGCAAAATTGTATTGAGAGGAATTTAGGACTGTTGGAGGATATGGGAAGATTTGATTAGAAATTTAATAAAAAAAATTTTTAAATGAATCAGTCAACTACAGGAAAACCAAAAAGCTACATAAGGATCGAATTATCTTACCAATGAGCTACTCTACTTAGCTAAGGAGGAAAGAATCCCTATATAGTCACAACAAAAATAATTAATTTTGAAATGTAACAATTATGCTGCAACAGTGAGAGTATGGGGAGAAGAGGGCACGTAAGAGGCTAAAATACTGTCCCAGCGTAAGAAATCATTACAGAATGCCTAAAAATGATGCAAAAAGAGACAGCATAAGTTAGTAATACGAAGGTAAATATCAAAAAACATCTAAAAGAAATGGAAAGTCGGGGAACTAATATTTTTCATGTCTTTCTAGCACTTTATATACATGTAGTACATATAATTACTTATTTACAAACACAAAGGAACTGAAAACTATTTCGAAAACATCAGGAAGACGTTTTAAGCCAGCAGCGCATGCTTGGAAACACGTATGCAGTCATCACTATCCGCTGTCATATGTAAGGAATCGAAGCGAAGTCAGAACAGAAAAGAGGTTAACGTTCAGACAGTTACTGAAGCAGTTCTGACGGAGGGCACTCAATGCACCCAGGAGCCTAGGGGAAAGCAGACCGAGCGCGTTCTTCCCCACCAGGCCCCCTCGTCCGTCCGCATCTCCAGTGCCGGCAGCACGTGAGCAGAGGGGCGCCCAGGAGGTGCTCACGGAGGAAACAGGAAAGAGAGGAGAGCAAACTTCAGCGGGGAGAGAGCAGAGACCTCACGGGGAAGGAAAGGACAGAACGCCGGTGCCAGAGGCACACGCCTTACTCCACGCTGTTCATACAGCTCAGACACGGGGCCTACGTTCTCTTTTCCGGGAAACCAGGGTCACAGGCGAGACCAGACTGGCCCGAGCTCGCAGTGAAGAGTGTAGGGAAGGCGCAGCACCCCCGCCGACCAGCCCCTTGGATTCCCGAAGAAACACTCAACTCCCGAAAAACTCCCCCAGCAGGAGAGCCCGCCCCCAGGACACTGCGCACGGGAAGCGCTTCAGGGGAGCCCCGGCCGGCGAGAAGGCGGCGCTCCCGCCCGCACCCCTCTCCCGGGGCCTCCCTCGGGCCGCCCCGCGCCGCCTCCGCCCGCCCCGCGCCGCCCCCGGCCCCTGCCCCACCTGACTGGTCGCCGCCGTAGTACTCCGAGTCCATGGCAGGCGGCTCTCGGCGGCGAGGGTCCGCGCCCCGCGCCGCCCCGTCACCTCCTTCCCGCGGTGAGACCCCGACGGCGCGGCCCGGTGCTCAGAGGCTCCCGCCGCTAGACGGCTTGGAGAGCGCGGAGAGTAAGACCGCAGCAGCGACGGACGCCAACACTTCCACCCGGGAGCCGCCACAAGAGGCCGAGCCCGGCAGGCCGGCAGGCGTGCGGTCGCAGCGCCACTTCCCAGAAGCACCTCTGGGGCCAAAATGGCGTCTGCCCACGACCCTCAAAGGAATGCAGCGCGCAGGCGCCTTCACCTGTCATCCGGCCAATGAGAAGACGCAGCGGTAATAACGCACGGCAAGGCCGGAAAGGAGTCTACAGGGACAATGAATGGGAGCTCCGGCGTCAGTTAAATACCTTCCCTTGCAGGAGCCTGGTTTGTCCCCCAAGGAGATGGCAATGTTACTTTGCTGGTTCTCTCTCCGCACCTTGTGTGAGGAACTTCTGAGTTACTCTTCCGAAAAATAAAGACCCGCTATAATTACATTTCCCATCATACGGCCAATTAACTATCATTCCCATCATGCAACGAGGCTCCTCATTCCCGCCCTTAATCCGGGAAGGAGGGGGCGCGGTGCTCTCTGGGACTTGTAGTTGGAAGCCTTGGGAGTTATGCGTTACTGACTGGCGTGATCTAAAGGGTTTCCTTTCAAGGTATTTTCTTCTTTTCCTTCTTTTTTAAAATAACGACTTAATTTCTATCTTAAGAAACCTTGTGGTCAACAATAGGAAGTACAGATTTTTGCTGCCAGAAAGGTCCCCTGACGAAATCTTGAGGAGGAGGGTGCCGTTGCGCTTGACTTCAGCCCTGTGCTTCCCGGAAACAGCGATGGTTGAGAAACCCCCTGACCGTTCCCAGAACACTAGAGAGAACCGCTGTTCCCCCAATGCCTTAGAGAAAACTCACCCGCCGCTGTTTTTCAGGACTCCCGTCAGACTTGTGGATGACTCTCTTGTTTACCAATTGCAAGACCAAAGACCTTTCCCCTTTCTTCTGAACCTTCTCCTAAGGGAGGACTCAGACCTCTCCACTTCCTGTTCTTTGACTCATGAATGATTAGCTGAGTGAGAACTCTTTACCCTCATAAAGCCAGGGAGACACAGAGATAAACATTTTCTGTCCACTTGACTGACTGAAATTTCTGATTGCAAATCAGTCCCAACTATAAATCATCCCACTGAAACTGGCTCAACACAAGTTTGACATAAGGGAAATCATCTTGTAGAAAAGAGACCGTGTTGTAACTTTGAGTGACCTCTGACTAACTAACCCAGCTGGATTTGCACCCTCCAGGAGATCCACCTGTTCTGTAGATTCCATGACCCGTGCTTGTGCATATGCCTCCTAGCTGTGATAAGACGATAACGCCCTTCTTTTGAGTTCCTTAGGAATGTGATGACCTCCAAACAGAGAGTCTATGCTGATAGCCATCATCCGTGACAACTGAAAGACCTGATGTGGCAACTCCCAGCCTGTAACACCAGAGGGTCAACATTCCCAACCCTCTCCCCTAAAACCCACTGGCATATATAACTGCTTCAAGATTCTGTGCCGCACCCGCCTTAAGATGGTTCTTTTGGACGTTAGTCAGCCATCTTACCTCTTGCTAGCAAGCTGTAATAAAATGCCCTTTCTCTGCCACCATCTTGCCTCTTGGTGACTGGCTTTTGTCTCGTGGCAAGCGGGTCATGCCCTTTGTACGGTAACACCACTTTTGTTCCTGTGAAAGTCTAAGGCAAAACCACACTGCCCAAACACTGGTCTTCATATCTGGGATGATTTCCCTATTGCAATACCCTAAGTAAAATCCATTTCCTTATTTGTTTGCTTTTGTTGTAGAGAAAGAGGAGCATAGTCTCGCCTTTTGATTGGAGGAGGGCCAGTGGAGGTATTAGCAAAGATTCCTCAGGAGACATAGACTTGTAGAAAGAGGGCCTTTTGTTAGTTGGCAAAGCACACACCTGGGACTGGATTTCTGGGCATTCCTATCCTGCTATAAGGCATCATGTGGTGTCCTGGAAGGGCCACCTCCTACCTTGGAGTTGAGACCTGTGGATTCTCTGATGCCAGCTCTGCTATAAGTTCTCAGAGTGCTCTTTGTCAAGCCACATCCCAGCCTTGATAATCCTTGAACCCTTTGTTAGCCAGTCAGAATATGCTGGCAGAACTCAGTTCTAGGCTCCAGGAAAGGACATGAGAAGAGAAAGGAGTGGTTTCTGTAAATTCCCATTTTCTCATGAGACAGTTCGTGGACATTCCCTCCCCTCTATAGTGGAAACAGCTTTGAAATCCAAGGCCTTCCCTTCAGCTGTGGGAATGACATCTTCTCAGGCTGTTGTGAGAATCAGAAGAGCAAGGAATGACCAGTGCCTGAAACCAAAGCTACGAAATTAAAATATTCACTTCCCTCCATCTGATAGAAGAGACCCCAGGTCTAAGCTGTCTTCTAAAGAGAGTGGGTGAGGTTGTACTTGTGTAAGTAAGGCAAGGTGAATAGGGCAGAAGTCCAAGAAGAGGTTCAGTCAAAGGAAACCTAGTGAAAATCCTATGAATAAAGGTCTTGTAATTTTACCAGAGGTACAAGACTAATGGCCATAAAAGCGGTTGAGCTAAACGATGCAATGATGAGAGGATAATTATTGAATTTTAACGTAAGTTTCTAACTGTCCTGGTAGTTTGGAAGGAAGATACAAGCAGACTGAACACGCAGCAACGCTAAGCCCCAGAAGGCTGCAAAGAAGTGTCAGATTTTTGTACTCAGGAGGCCAACGATTTAGTGAGTAAGACAAGACACACCTTTGGAAATACATGTAGAGCCTGAGTTAAAGTGGTGTGCTTTTGATGCAAACACAACTCCAGGAGAGTTTCCAGAGCCCCTTTTCATCAGCTGGAGTCCCTCAGGCCCCCTGATAGAGAAATGCTGGAGCAGCACAGATGTGCCTTTCCAAGTCTTGGCCACTTTGCATTTTGAGGACTGCTGTCTCTGCAACCCCCACTCCCAACTCCAGCCCCAGCACAGTTGGACCGTGCTGGTGGGGGTGGAGAGGCACCCAGAAGGGAGTCTGTTTTTCTCACCAAGCATGCTAAGGATGGAGAAGCGAGGAAGGGAGAGTGAGCTTGCAGCAGTGCAGAACTCTCTTTCCCTTGACTGATAACCCAGAGACGCTGAGTCCCTAAATGAATGAGAGATTTGTTTGGCAGCCTGTTGAGACACTGTAACTCGCTGAACATGTCAGAGAGTGAGAGGCCACACAATTTAAGGAACAGCCTGGCACTGGCAGAGCTGCAGACTAGGGGCTCAGAGCTCTGGGTTCCGGACCAAGCTCTGGGCTTATTGTGCTTGCTGAGCTGAGACAAGCTACCAGCCTTCTAAGAGTCTCAGTTGCCACATGTGAAATCAGAAGATCTCAAGGCCCCTGAGTTTCATCATTCTGTCAGCGAAGCCAGGTCTCCAAGTTGGACCCTCCTTGTCCTTGAACCACTAGGGGGCCCTGCAAGTGAAGACATAGATGAAACAAGTGCATTCTAAGCCTACTTCCCTGGCTCTGTGCACTTTCTTACACATCCCAGCCTCACAACTCACTCGGACGCAGGCAAGATTTGTCCTGCCTAGTTTCGTAATGCTGAAAACTGGAGCTCACTTGAAAGCCCATTAATAGCGAATCACTAAACATCAGTACCATGGCACACCACACAGCCACTAACACAACTGAACTGCATCTTCACCTCTCGCATAGAAGGATGTCCAGACTATATAGGAAGTGAAAAAAAAGTCATAAAATGCTATAAATGGCATGAATTTATTTATGTGAACAACAAAAACGGCAAACAAAAACCCAACCTAAGAATTCCTTAATAAATATACAGGGAAAAGGACTTTTCAACAAAGATTCAAAACCATAGAAGACTGAAAAATTTCACTACCTAAAATAAAAACTTAAAAAAAGCATATGCATGGCAAAAACAACACACCATTAGCTAAATTGAAAGAGGAATGATTAGGAAACCAAAAAAAGGGCTTTTTTCAACTTATATCATAGACCAAGGGCTAATCTCCCTAATAAATATAGACCTCCCAGAAATCAATAAGATTAATAACTCAATAGAAAAATAGGCAAAGAATATGACAATTTATAGAAGAGAAAATATTAATGGCCCTAAGATACATGAAAAGATGTTCGCCCTAAAATAAGATAAAAGCAAATTAAAATCATATTGAGATACTGTTTTTCACTTTTCCGGTTGCAAAAATCTGGTAACATAGCTTTGATGAGGCTTTGAGAAAGAGACCCTCTAGACGCTGCTGGTGGGAGTAGATTGAAAGCAATTTGGAAATATTTATAAAAATTACAAATGCATAGACCCTTTTGGCCCAGCCACTTCACTTCAGAAAACATATCCTACAAATGACATAACCACAAAATTATTCATTGCAGCACTATCTGCAAAATATTGGAAATAACCTAAGTGTCCGGGAAGGAATGACCACAAAATGGCGACACACCTGTACAGTGGAATAATATGCAGATAGAACAGAAGATGATGAAACTCTCTTACATGCTGATTTAAAAAGATTTCCAAGCTGGATTCAGTGAAAAAGTGCAAAATACAGAACAGTGTTAGAGTATGCCATCTTTTGTGAAAAGTGGAAGATAACGTATATTTGTTGTTGCTTGTAGCTGTATTTTTAAGATTTGAAAATTGTATAAGAAACAGAGTATTGATTGTCTGTGGGTAGAAGGGAGGATGGGGGAAGGGGGTGGCAATGAGCCTTTAAGGTTTTTTAATAACATATACTACTTGCTCTTCCTCCACATAACCTCTCCTCGATTCTCTTTAATTTTGTCCTGTCATATCAGATTAACTTCACAGGCCATTGATAGGTTACAGTCCCTAATTTGGACACTGGAAGTGCCCGCCTTCAGTTGCCCATGGTGTGGAAAGTACCCAGGCCAGCTTGCTATGATCAGGCCCCGTCTCCAGGCCCGATGATCTGGGCAGAGCTGTCTTCATGGACTCTGGCCTTGCCTGGTATGGAATTCGTAGATGTGCGCCCTGCTCTGAGCCAAGCACCTCTCCAGTGCATAATTATTTGTGTGTGGCTGAGTAATTATTCAAGTTGGAAAAGAATTCTTTGTTTTGTTTTGTTTTAGTTTAGTTGGCTTTGGTTTGGGTTCTGCTTTGTGGTCAGCTTCACATCAGTGAGAGTGTGCGGGCAGAGACGGCCAGCGTCTAACACAGGGATTCAGCCTCACATCAGTGAGAGTGTATGGGCAGCGACGGCCAGCGTCTAACACAGGGATTCAGCTTCACATCAGTGAGAGTGTGTGGGCAGTGACGGCCAGTGTCTAACACAGGGATTCAGCTTCGGAACCATGGTTGGACCAAGCAGCCTTCACAGCATTTTTCCAACTATTTTTTTATTGTGGTACAATATATGTAAAGTAAAACTTGCCATTTTAGTCGTTTTTAATTGTGCAACTCAGTGGCATTAATTACATTCACAATGTTATGCAACCATCATCACTATCTATTTCCAAAATTTTTCATCAACCCAAACAGAAACTAATTAAGCAGTAATTCCCCATTTTCCCTTCCCCACAGGAGCTGGTAACTTCTAAGGTACTTTCTTTCTCAATGAATTTGCCTATTCTAGATATTCCATGTAAGTGGAATCATACAATATTTGTTCTTTTGTAACTGGCTTTTGTCATTTAGCGTATTTTCAAGGTTCATCCATGTGGTAGCATGGATCAGCACTTCATTACTTTT
Source organism: Equus quagga (assembly GCF_021613505.1). Classification (NCBI taxonomy): domain Eukaryota; kingdom Metazoa; phylum Chordata; class Mammalia; order Perissodactyla; family Equidae; genus Equus; species Equus quagga. The sequence continues at coordinate 64,765,237 of NC_060270.1, forward strand.
TATGGCTAAATATTATTTTATGTATATGTCACATTTTGTTTATCCATTATTCTTTTGATGGAAACTTGAATAGTTTCCACCTTTGGCTACTGTGAATAATGATGCTAAGGGCAGCAAAGTTGCAGGGCACAAAACTGACACACAAAAATTAGTTTTATTTCTATGCACTGTAGTGAACAATCTGAAAAGAAAGTTAGGAAAACAATTCCACTTATAATAGCATCAAAAGGAATAAAATACTCAGGAATAAATTTAATCAAGGAAGCATAAGACTTGAGCACTGAAAACTACAAAACATTGCTAAAAGCAATTAAAGAAGACATAAACAAATGAAAAGATATCTTATGTTCATGGATTGGAAGACTCAGTATTGTTAAGATGGTAATAATATCCAAAATGGTCTACAGATTCAATGCAATCCCTATCTAAATCCCAATGGTATTTTTTTTTTTTTGCAGAAATGGAAAAAACTCACCCTAAAACATATGGAATTTCAAGGAACTCCTGGAGAGTCAAAACAGTCTTGAGCAAGAACAAAGTTGGAGGACTCACACTTCCTGATTTCAAAATTTACTACCTTAGTAAAAATGTTCAAAGCTACATTAATCAAAACAGTGTGGCGTTGGCACAAGGATAGATATATAGACCAATAAAATAGAATTGAGAGTCCAGAAATAAACCCTTACATCTATGGTTAATGGATTTTTGAAAGGGTGCCAAGACCAGTCAGTGGGGAAGGAACAGTATCTTCGACGATTGGTGCTGGGAAAAGTGGATATCCACATACAAAAAAAATTAAGTTGCACCCTTCTCTTACACTATGCAAAAATTAACTCAAAATGAATCAAAGATCTAAATGTAAGAGCTAAAACTTTTGGAAGAAAACATACAAGCAAATCTACAGGACCTTGGATTTAACAATGGTTTCTTAAATATAACATCAAAAGCGTAGGCAGCAAAAGAAAAAATAGGTAAAGTGGACTTCATTCAAACTAACAATTTCTGTACATCAAAGGATCCCTATCAAGAGAGTGAAAAGACAACATACAGAATGGGAGAAGTCTTCTGCAAAATGTGTATCTGATAAGGGCTTAATATTTAGGATATATGAAGAATTCCTACAACTCAATAACAAGAGGGCAAATGACCCAATTCAAAAATGGGCAAAGGACTTGAACAGACATTTCTCCAAAGAAGATGTACAAATGGCCAATAAGCACCTGAAAAGATGCTCAGCATCGTTAGTTATCAGAAAAATGCAAATCAAAACCACAAAGAGACACCCCTTCACGCCAAACAGAATGGCCATAATCAAAATAATAGACACTAACAAATGTTGGTGAGGATGTGGAGAAATTGAAATCTTCATACGGTTGCTGGCGGTAAAGTAAGTTGTGCAGCCGCTGTGGAGAAGTCTGGCCATTCCTCAAAAAGTTAAACATAGGATTACCATATGACCAACAACTCTACTCCTTGGTATGAATCCCGAAGAACTGAAACAGGGTGGAGTCTTTGTTTTTTAATACACTTTTAATTTTGGAATAATTTTAGCTTTGCAGAAAATTTGCAAAGATAGCATAGTTTCCGTATATTCCTCATCCAGTTTCCCCTAATATTAACATCTTACATTACCATTTGTCATTACATTTGTCAAAACCGAGAAACCACCACCAGTACATACTATTAACAAAATTCTAGACTTTATTTAGACTTCAAGTTTTTCTTCTAACATTGTTTTTCTGTACCAGGACCGCATCTAGGATACCACATTGCATTACTTATGTGTTCATAAATATGTGTTCTACTGTAGTCAATGCCTGAGATTTACATATTGATTTATGTTATATAAAAATGTAAATGATTACATTATTTCCCTTTTGTTCTTTTTCACATCGCAGAGCAATATATTGATATTATTATTTATTTATTCATTTTTATTGAAGTAACATTGGTTTATAACATTATATAAATTTCAGGTGTACATCGTTGTATTTCGATTTCTGTGTAGACTACATCATGTTCACTACCCAAAGACTAATTACCATCATCACCATACACATGCGCCTAATCATCCCTTTCACCCTCCCGCCTCCCCTGTTCCCCCTTCCCCTCCGGTAACCACCAATCTAACCTCTGTATCTATGTATATGGTTGTTGTTGTTCTCTTTATCTTCCATTTATGAGTGAGATCATTCGATATTTTTCTTTCTCCATCTGACGTATTTGACTTAGCATGATACCCTCAAGATCCATCCATGTTGTCACAAATGGCAAGATTTCATCTTTTGTTATAGCTGAGTAGTAGTATTCCATGGTGTATATATACCACATCTTCTTTATCCATTTGTCCCTTGATGGGCACTTATGTTATTTCCAAGTCTTGGCTATTGTGAATAATGCTGCAATGAACAAAGTGGTACGTGTATCTTTATGCATTCATGTTTTTGTGTTCTTTGGATAAATACCCAGAAGTGGAATTGCTGGGTTGTATGGCAGTTCTATTCTTAATTTTTTGAGGACACTCCATACTGTTTTCCAAGGAGGATGCACCAGCGGGCACTCCCACCAGGAGTGTAGGAGGGTTCACTTTTCTCCACATCCTCTCCAACATTTGCTATTTCTTGTTTCGTTAATTACAGCCGTTCTGACGGGTGTGAGGTGGCATCTCATTGTAATTTTGATTTGCATTTCCCTAGTAATTAGTGATATCAAACATCTTTTCATATGCCAATCGGCCATCCCTATATCTTCTTTGGAAAAATTCTAGTCAAATCGTTTGCCCGTTTTTTTTTTTTTTTCCATGATTGGCACCTGAGCTAACAACTGTTACCAATCTTTTTTTTTTCTTTCTGCTTTTTCTCCCCAAATCCCCCCAGTACATAGTTGTATATTATAGTTGTGGGTCCTTCTTGTTGTGGCACGTGGGACGCCGCCTCAGCGTGGCCTGATGAGTAGTGCCATGTCCGTGCCCAGGATCCGAACCAGTGAAACCCTGGGCCACTGCAGCAGAGCGTGTGAACTTAACCACTCAGCCACGGGTCCGGCCCCAAGCCCGTTTTTTAATTGGGTTGTTTGGTCTTTGTTGTTGAGTTGTATGAATTCTTTGCATATTTTGGATATTAACCCCTTATCTGATATATGGTTTGCAAATATCTTCTCCCAGTTGTTAGGTTGTCTTTTCATTTTGTTGGTGGTTTCCTTTGCTGTGCAGAAGGTTTTTAGTCTGATGTAGTCCTCTTTGTTTTTCCTTTTGTTTCCTTTGCCTGGTCAGACATGGTGCTTGAAAACATGCTACTAAGACCAATGTTGAAGAGTGCACTGCCTATGTTCTCTTCTAGAAGTTTTATGCTTTTAGGTCTTACATTCAAGTCTTTAATCCATTTTGAGTTAATTTTTGTGTATGGTGCAAGATAATGGTCTGCTTTCATTCTTTTGCACACGACTGTCCAGTTTTCCCAGCACCATTTTATTAAAGAGACTTTCCGCTCTCCATTGTATGTTCTTGGCTCGCTTGTTGAAAATTAGATGTCCATAGATGTGTCAGTTTATTTCTGGGCTCTCAGTGCTATTCCATTGATCTGTGTGTGTGTTTTTGTGCCAGTACCATGCTGTTTTGGTTACTATGGCTTTGTAGTATATTTTGAAATCAGGGAGTGTGATACCTCCAGCTTTGTTCTTTTTTCTCAGGATTCCTTTGGCTATTCAGGTTCTTTTGTTTTTCTGTATAAATTTTAGAATTCTTTGTTCTATTACTATGAAGAATGTCGTTGGAACTTCGATAGCCATTGCATTGAATCTGTAGATTGCTTTAGGTATTATGGACATTTTAACTATGTTAATTCTTCCAACCCAAGAGCATGGTATATCTTTTCATTTCTTTTTGTTTTCTTCAATTTCGTTCAACAATGTTTTCTACTTTTGAGTGTACAGATCTTTCACCTCTTTGGTTAAGTTTATTCCTAGGTATTTTATTCTTTTTGTTGCAATTGTACATGGGATTTTATTCTTAATTTCTCTTTTTGCTACTTCGCTGTTAATGTATAGAAACACAACTAATTTTTGTGTGTTGGTTTTGTATGCTGCAACTTTACTGTATTCGTTCATTATTTCTAAAAGTTTTGTGGGGGATTCTTTAGGGTTTTCTATATATAAAATCATGTCATCTGCAAAAAGTGACAGTTTCACTTCTTCCTTTCCAATGTGAATCCCTTTTCTTTCTTTTGCTTGCCTAATTGCTCTGGCTAGGACTTCCAATACTATGTTAAATAAGAGTGGTGACAGTGGGCATCCTTGTCTGGCTTCTGTTCTTAAAGAGATAGCTCTCAGGTTTTCTCTGTTGAATATGATATTAGCTGTGGGTTTGTCCTATATAGCCTTTATTATGTTGAGGTACTTTCCTTCTATACCCATTTTATTCAGAGTTTTCATTATAAATGGATTCCATATCTTGTCGAATGCTTTGTCTGCACCTATTGAGACGATCATGTGATTTTTATTCTTCGTTTTGTTAAGGTGGTGTATCACCTTGATTGATGTGAGGATGTTGAACCATCCGTGCATCCCTGGGATAAATCGCCACTTGATCGTGGTGTATGATCATTTTAATGTATTGTTGTATTTGATTTGCTAGTGTTTTGTTGAGGATTTTTGCATTGATATTCATCAGTGATATTGGCCTGTAATTTTCTTTTTTTGTGTTGTCTTTGTCTGATTTGGTATCAGGGTAATTTTGCCTTTGTAGAATGAGTTAGGAAGCTTCCCCTCCTCTTCAATTTTTTAGAAGAGTTTGAGAAGGATAGGTGATAAGTCTCCTTTGAATGTTTCGTAGAATTCACCAGGGAAGCCATCTGGCCCTGGAGCTCTACTTTTTAGGAGGTTTTTGATTACTGTTTCGATCTCCTTACTAGTGATTGATCTGTTTGAATTCTCTACTTCTTTTTGATTCAGTTTTGGAAGGTTGTATGATTCTAAGAATTTATCCATTTCTTCCAGATTATCCAGTTTGTTGGCATATAGATTGTCATAGTATTCTCTTATAATTCTTTCTATTTCAGAGGTGTCCGCTGTAATGTCTCCTCTTTCGTTTCTGATTTTATTTGAGCCTTCTCTCTTTTTTTCTTGGTGAGTCTAGCTAAAGACTAGTCAATTTTGTTTATCTTTCAAAGAACCGGCCCTTAGTTTCATTGAGTTTTCCTATTGTTTTTTGTCTCTAATTCATTTATTTCCGCTCCTATTTTTATTATTTCCTTCCTTCTACTGATTGTGGGCTTTGTTTGTTCTTCTTTTTCTAGCTCCTTTAGGTGCACTGTTAGACTGTTTATTTGAGATTTTTCTTGGTTGTTGAGGTAGGCCTGTATTGCTATAAACTTCTCTCTTAGTATTGCTTTGGTATTTTTAAAATCATATGTGTAGATGTGTTTTATTATCTGATAATTTCAGGATAATAATGGAAATGTCACAAAATATATTTAAAAAAAAGAGAATGGGTCTCTTCAGATTGAGAACCACTTACCTTAGAGTAAGAATTATAGTCTGAGGAAAATTGAATCCAGTAGGAGAGGTAATAATAACTTCCATTTATTAAGTATCTACTGTGTGCCAGTTATAGGCTAAAGGTATTTTCCATGAGTTTATTTATTCCTCACAAGCCACGCCCCATTTCCAACTATGAGGCAGAAAATGAGGAACCCCAGAAGAGACTCAAAGAGGAGGTGATTGGACCCGTAGAATCCCAGGCTGGAGATGTGTGGTCCAGCTCTGGGTGTGCCACCCTTCACTGTTCTCTAGAGCAATGGTCTGTGAACTGTGACTGAGCCCAGAGAGGGCTCATTCCCAGAGAATGGGCTGGTCTCGCAGCCTCTACGTGTGTGTGGCTGGGGGCAGGGGCGGGAGACTGGAAAAATCTCCAGGTGCAGCAGTGAGCCTGATGCAAACCACACTCACTCGATCATCAGGCCTCCTTAGTCTCCTCTGGGCTGTCACAGCATCTCAGACATCCCTTGCTTTTCATAAGGTTGACAATTTTGACAGTTCTGAGGCATCCTGGTCAGATATTTTGTATAATGTCCCCCAATTTGTTTTGGCCGATGCTTTTCTCATGATTAGACTGGGATTATGGGTTTAAGTCATATAAGCTTTGAACAAAAGGAGTAGTAACAGTCGTAACAGTAGAAAATAGCAGCGCACATGCAGCACTGAGCGTGGGAGTGTTTCACATGCATTACACATGTTCGTCTAGACTTCTTCAACGCTTTGCGAGTTGCTCCTATTATTTGCACAGAGGAGAGAACTGAGGCTTCATGAGGGGAAGCCACTGGCCCAGGTCACACAGCTATAAGTAGTGACAGACCCAGATTCAGACTCTAGCCCTCTAACTACAGATTTAGCCTGGGAAGGACGTTGGGGTGGGAAAGGACAGGGTTTGCTCCTGAGTCAACAGGCAGGATGGCTACTGTCCCCATCCTGAACTCACAGGAACTTAGAGTGCTTCAAACGGGCCACCTCAGGGCCTTTGCACAGGCGGGTCCTCCCGGATTCTCACCTCTTACTTGGCCTGCATAGCGTGTGCTCCTCCTTCAGCTCTCGGCTTACGAGTGATGAGCCCCTGGTGCCCTGGGCAAACTTCAGCTTCAGCCCGTGCTGCTGTATTCCCGAAGCCCAGCAGGGCATCAGGTGCCCAGCAGAGTTGGTATAAACACGTGTTCAGTGAATACTGTCTTCCTCCAGTGGGAAGGCTGGGCTGGGCAAAGGAGACAGCACATGTGAAGGGACAGGGAGAGGGGGTACTGGGCGACGGCATGTGGCCCCACAGGCTAGAATCCAGGGAGGCACTGGGGAGGGGTGGGGAGTGTGGCAGATCAGGAGGTGAGGCCCCCAGGATGAGCACCAGTGGAAGGCAGAAGGGAACCAGAAAGGACACAGGGGTTTGTTGTCTGAGCTCAGAGCAGGCCTCGTGATTCCAGACAACAGCAGATGCCTCGAAAGCAGATCCCAAGGCCTCTGCAGACGATGCTGCTTCCTGCCTCCCCTAGTCCGCTGACCAGTCGCTGCACGTCTCCTGGGCTGCCTGGGCAGGGCAGTTCCACACTCCGGGGATGTTGCCAGCCTCAGACACACACACCTGGCTTGGAAAAGGAGCTCTGGATCCATGAGCCCTCCCTGCTGGGCGATGTCAGGCAAATTCTACCCACTCTGGGCCTCAAGTTACCTACCTGTAAAACAGGGATATTAAAAGTGAGAGAAGGAAGGAGAAAAGCACAGCATTTTGGAATAAGACAGGTGTAAGTGAAAGATAGGCACATCTCCATATCTGGTCTTGACACAGGGGTAAAATAAATTTTATTTTTTGAAAGGAAAAGATTCTCCCTGAGCTAACATCTCTCCCCAATCTTCCTTTTTCCTTTCCTCTCAAAGCCCCAGTGCATGGTAGTACACTGTAGTCATAAGTCCTTCCAGTTCTGTGTGAGCCACAGCCACAGCGTGGCTCCTGACAGACGGCTGGTGTGGTTCTGGGACCGGGAAATGTACCCAGGCCTCGGAAGCGGTGAGAGCGCTGAACTGGAACCCAAGGCGTCAGGGCTGCTCAGAGTGCCTGTTGTTGAATGAAGAGGCAGATGACTGAGTGAGTGGCTGCCCTCTTCCCTCCTTTCCTGTCACGATGAGACCCATGTGCACTGAGTGCAGATGGCATCTCCCACCTTTGCAGAAAGGCTTCCCCAGAGAGCTTCGTGTCCCCACAGGAGGGGCTCCGGGAGCCCTCTGCAGCAGGCCCAGCGAGGAAGGACGCTCCATGTCACACAACCAGGCCACCAGCCCTACAGCCGGGGCGGCCACCGTGGAGGCAGTAGGCACTGGGGCCAGCGCGTGTCATGACACGGGCAGTGCGGCTACCCGCTCCAGGGCGAAGAGGCCCAGAAGGTTCCTTCCGTAAATGTTCCCTCATCAAAGATGTTCGTGGCACAACAGTCAATGCGCCCTGGATCGGGCAGAAGGCAGCGAGCGTCCTCCAGAACCATAGACATGGTCCCACTGGAGCCGCCCGCCCTGTTTACACGCTTCTGCTGTGCCCTTGGTGACAGTTACGAACTCTTGGACAGAG
>NC_060270.1:64773434-64809592 GCF_021613505.1 Equus quagga
GGAGTTACGCTCCACTTGCTTGAGGGTGGAGTAGCTACAGAAATTGTTTGGAATTCTTCTGTGGAGGAGATTTGCATCCCCCATTTCTGTATTTATTCAATCATTTATTTCTATCAGTGTGGACTCATGAATATTTCTTGTATATTTTGGATTGCAATCCAATCATTTTTTATTTATTTTTTTTGTTCAAATTGATCTCGCTTTGGCCTTTGGGAGCTCTTTCAGTTGGTTCCTGTGTCCCCTTGACATAGCCTGATCATTGTGTGTGTGTGTGTGTGTGTTGAGCAATTCCTTCCTTCCTGGCACTAGAAAATGCTCTAGGTTCATCTTGTACGTTTCCTGCCCCAGTCGTAGAATCTGCCATTTCGTGAGAGATCCCTGGTTCATTTTGTTGGAAAATTGTACTGGAAACCAAGATTTGGGCACTAGGTGTGCTTGCTGCTACTGGAGCGTTGTTGCATCCTGGCCCTCTTAGCTGACAGGGCAAAGACGTATATGTGTGTATACTAACCTGTGTATATAAACATATCTGTAAATATTTCTATATGGAACCATCTGTACCTATGTTAAGCTAAACATGAGTCCATACTGATGTTTTCAACTCTAATCTGTTACCATATGGATTATTCTCGCCTCCTCCCCTTGCTTTTCTGTAAATTCCCATTCCGACAGTGAGAAACTTGGCTTCCGCTCTCTGCCATTCAGACACTGTTCAATTCCACCTATGTGTAGAGTAGTATCGGAATTGCTGACCCATATACGTATGGAAAACAACTTTACCAACTAGGTTATGGTGCTTATATGCAATTCGTTTTTCCTTTAGTCTTACAGACTCTACTCGTTTCCAGAGTTATTTAGGTCAGCACCTTTACCCCAGCCGCCTTCAGTGTCGTTTCATATATTTGTAATACATTAGATTTTCTATGTCACAGTCTGCATTCCATTGTAGGATTTCACCAACCTCTAAGCGATTTTTTAAAAATTTGCATACAATAAGCTTCACTCTTTTTACTGTAAAGTTTTATGGGTTTTGACGAATGAATAATATTGTTTCCATCATTACAGTATTATATAGAATAGTTTCACAGCCCTAAAAAAACAATCCCTGTGTTTCACTCATTCAACCTCCTTTTCTCCCCCTAAACCCCTGGTGATCACTGCTCTTTTTACTGTCTCTATAGTTTTACCTTTTCCAGAATGTCATATAGTTGGACTCATGCAGTAAGTAGCGTGTTCCGACTGGCTTACTTCAATTAGCACTGTGCATTTAAGGTTCACCCATGTCTTTTGGTGCCTTGATAGCTCATTTTTAAAATCACTGAATAATATTCCATTAACAGATATAGCACAATTTGTTTATCTGTTTGCCTGTTGAAGGGCATCTTGGATGTTTCACTTTTTGGTAATTACAAGTAAAGCTGCTACAAACATTTCTGTGTAGATTTTGTTTGGATATAAGTTTTCACATCAGTTGGGTAATTATCTAGGAGCACAATTGCTGGATCACGTGGTTAGGCTGCGTTCAGTTTTGTAGGAAGCTGCCAATCTATGTTCCCCAGAGGCTGCCCTGTTTCGTCTCCCCTGCAGCAGTGAGAGAGATTTCCTGCTGCTCCACATCCTTGACTGCTTTGGCCGTGGTCAGTGCCTTGGCTTCTAGCCGTTTCTGATGGGCATGTGGTGGTAGTTCATTGTTGTTTTAATTTACAGTTTCCTAACGGCATATGATGTTGAACGTCTCTTCATACATTCATGAAATATGTCTCTAACGCTTTCACACATACGTGCTTATTTGCCACCTGCATGTCTTCTTTGGTGAGCTGTCTGCTTAGATCTTTTAGCCACTTTTGACTTGGGTCTCCATTTCATTTTTATTACATTTTGTTCTTGTTTAAGGATGTAACTTTTTTTAAATCTCTTTGAAGAAATTAACTTTTTCTTTTTAGGTTCTCTTCGGTTCCCGAGTTTCTCTCTTTCCTCTGGAGTCAGTTTTTCTGGTTCTCTATTTGGGTCTTTTACTTTCACTTCATGGATTTTCTTCAAATATCCAGTGAGTTCTAGTTCATATTTTTCCCTTTAAACATTCTCATTGTGGAAAACAAATAACACTGTACCAAAAGGAAAATGAAACACACATGTTCAGCTAAAGGGATTTTTGTCAAGATCAAGAAATAAAACATTGCCAGCACCGCGCAAGCCCTTGGATGCCTCCTGTCTGCCGTGTACTCTACCTTCCCGCCTGCCTCCCCACCCACCCGGCTTATCACTGTCCTGACTCATCATAATCATCTCCTTTTCTCAAAAAATAGCTTTAACACCATGCAAATAGGCCTCTGTAAACACTGTAGTTGAGTATTCAGCTATCTCTTTAAATTTAAGAATGAGGTAATAAAAAAAAACAGGGAAAGATGCATGTATTGGCAGAGCCCTTTGACTGGTCGGCTTCGCTTTGGGGTCATGACACAGGAACCAGCCTTTACGCTGGGAATGCCGGAAGGAGGAGGACTTAAATCCCAGGTAACTGCCCGAACCCTCCCCAGAGGGTTGGCTCGGTTTCCTCAGAGCAGCCCCCTCTCAGGACTATCACGGTGGCACCGCGCTGCCTGTCCTCTAGAGGGCACCAGTCCTCTCCCCAAGAGGCCGCCCTGCCATCTCATCTCCCCTGGGAGTTCCAGCTCCTGCCCCCTCTGCAGTGGCATCTGAGGAGACAGTGTCCTCGGGAGAAGCAGTGGCAAGCAGAGCCCAACAGGTGTCTTGTCTCATGGTTTGGAGGACCTATAGGACAACCACATCCTCCAGAGTTCTGGGAGGGGCAGGAATATAAACGTCCTTGCATTTAGTCACTTTAAGTGACGCATTAGCTGGCTCAGCTTAAGGGCGGGCACCGCAGATGCAAGCAGCAGAGGTACACTAGCTCTTTACAAAGGTGCCTCCCCAAACCGTGCTGAGGAGGCGAGCCTCGGTCTGACGTCTCTGTCTCACGGGCTCTTTTACCTGCCTCTCGTCTCAGGAGTTCCCTAAATCTCCCACATGGCTGTGGGGAGCTCTTCTTGCTACAGCCCTTTATGGAGTTGGAAGCAGCCCACCCTCTGTCCAGGGGCATTACCCCTCCTTTACTACCCAGAAGTCTGATATCGTCCAGCTCCTGCCGAGTGGAGGACCAGGTGGGTGGACTGAGCTCCCTCTTAGGGCAGCTCAGGGCCTCTGGCCCAAAAAGTCAGTTCCAATGTCACAGGTTCATTCAAATACTGGTAGTACCATTTGTCCAAGCTAATGAGGCACTGGGAGAAACCCACAAAAGATATGTACAATAAGGCAGAATGTAACGGCATGCCAGCTGAAGTGGGGATGTTCCAAATTTTGAGTCTCAACCACTTAAGGCTGTCCAGAATCATTCTGCCAATTGATTGTCCTACTCACTAGGTGGACCCCACATTAACTTCTGCAGCATTTCCCAAATCCTCCCTTTCCTCATTGCTACTTGTAGTGAGTTCAAGGGATTTGGTGGCTGATCGAAGAAAAGATATGGCCATGAAGCAGCAGTGGCGCACTAGGAGCTTTATTTGGGCGACACCGACAGGGTGGCCTGTGGGGAAGGGCTGCACGCACGAGGCCAGCCAGAGGCTGCAGCGCGGGACCTCCTCCCAGAGCGAGGATTCCCGAGGAAGAGGCGACTTATGCGTCTGGACGATGCTGCTCAGCAGCACAATGGAGAGTATCAGGATGAGAGATTTATGGTTTCATCTTATTTATGGCTAACAGATGTTGGGTGCAGTTTCCTGGGGGAATACAAAGCAGACAGGCTCTAAAGAGCTAAAAGTCTGCTTATTTGAGCTGTGTTTAAAACAACTGGGTATGAAAAATTGGAGTTTGGCACCAGCAGGCTTTTGAGCTTTTGGACCCAGCCTGCTATGAAGATGTAAACAGCAGAGGGTCAACATACAGAGGCTATCTTTGGCTCATTTCTATGGAACAGCCTGATCAGGAAACACAGAAAAGACACCAACCAGCATGTCAGAAAGGAGAGAAGGAATAGCACTATTTTGTCTAGATTAAAAGGATAGAAAGGGAATATTAGAAACAATTTTGTGCCAATAAATTCGACAACTTAAAAAAATTCCTTGTAAAACACAAACTACCAAAGCTCACTCAAGAAGAAACAGATGACCTGAGTAACCCGAAATCTATTTTTTCTCTTCCATTTTTTTTCTTCTCCCAAAAGTCCCCCAGCACATAGTTTTGTATTCTAGTTGTGAGTGCCTCTGGCTCTGCTGTGTGGGACGCCACGTCAGCATGGCCTGACGAGCGGTGCCATGTCCACGCCCGGGATCCGAACCAGCGAAACCCTGGGCTGCCAAAGGGGAGCAAGCAAACTTAACCACTTGGCCACGGGGCCGGCCCCACCCTATATCTATTTTAAAAAATTGAATTTGTAACTAAAAACCTTCCCATAAAGGAAACTCCAAGCCAAGAAGTCTTTACTAGTGAATTCTAGTAAACATTTAAGGAAGAAATAATGTTAATTCTACACAAACTCTTCGAGAAAATTGAAGAGGAAGGAACACTTGCAAACAAATTCTATGAGATAGCATTATGCTGATACCAACACCAGAAGAAGAAAAAGATGTGAAAATACGAGAAAAATGAAAATCGCCACTCATGAACTAAGTGCAAACATCTACATTAAAATTTTAGAAAAATGTATCTAACAATGTGCAAGAGGACAGTACATCATGACCAAGTGGAGTTTACCCCAGGAATCCAGGCAGTCAGCATTTCAAAATCAATATAAACCACCATGTTAACAGACTAAAATGGAACAACCATGTGATGTTCTCATGCATGCAGAAAAAGCATTTGACAAGATCCACCATCCATTCCCAATAGAAACTCTCAGCAAATTAGGAAAAAGAAGGGACTTCCTCAACCTGATACACAGCATCTAAAAAAACCTACAGCCCATGCTCTCCTCGATGGAGAAAGACAACGCTTTCCCCTAAGATCAGTGACAGGGCAAAGTGTTTGTTCTTACCACCTTTATTCAACATTGTGCTGGAGATTCTAGCCAGTGCAATAAGGTAAGATAAAAAAAAAAAAAAAGTCACTCATATGGCTTGGAAAAGAAGAATAAAATGGTCTTTATTCACAAACAATGTGATTATCCATGTAGAAAGTTTCATCGAATCTACAGAAGAGCTCTTAGAACTAATAAGTGAGTTTAGCAGAGTTGCAGGACACAATGTCAGAATCAACATCCAACCATATACCTTTATACTAGGAACAAACAATTGGAAACTGAATTTTTAAAAATAACATTGAAATTATTGCATTTTTACGAATAGCTTTGAAAAAGATGTCTTTTACAATGAAAGCTAAAATTTCTAGGAGAAACTAAAGAAGACCTAAGTTAATCGAAAGATATACTATGCTCATGTTTCAGAAGACCTTCTGTTTTTAAGATATCAATTTTCCCCAAGAGCGATCTGTAAATTTATTGCAATACCAATACAAATATCAGGAGACTTTTTGCAAAGTTTGACAAGCTGCTTCTAAAATTTACATGGAAATGAAAAGGACCCAGGATAGCCAAAACAACCTGAAAAGTAATGTTGAATTAATTTTTCTTTTTCTTTGAAAAAGGAGAATGTTGGATGACTTACATTAATTAATCATTCAAAGACATTATAAAGCTTATCATAGACTTATTAAAGACATTATAAATCACAACTGTGCTATTGACATGGAAACAAATAAATCAACGGAGCAGAACGGAGAAACTAGATAGGCTCACGGACGTATGAATTTTGCCAATGATGCTGAGGCAATTCAAGGAGGAAGGATAATCATTGCAAGAAAGAAATCTTCACAAGAAATCTTTTCAATACCTGGATATGCAAAAAATTAAACCTCTGACTTTACCTCGCATCACATGTCAAAAATAACTCAGATTGTAGGCCTAAATGTAAGAGCTAAAACTATAAAACTTCTAGGAGAAAGTCTTAGTGACCTTGAGTCTGGCAAAGATTTTTAAACATGACACAAAAAGCACACACTATAAAAGAAAAAAAAAATCAGTAAATTGAAATTCTTAAAAACTTTTCCTCTTCAGAAACAGTTTTCAATCTGACATGTAAGGAGTAAGAAAGTCATCACTGCTGACCTCACAAGAAAAAAGAAGAAGAAAGTGAAAATCAACTCTTCTTGGAGCCATGAGTTTCAAGATCACAACTGCTGCCCCCTGAAATTAGAGACAGAGAGGCAGACACAGAGGACCACCATTTACAGGAGCAGAAGCTCCATGGACCCGGCACCAGGGAGGAGCAGTGCACTGGAACTACGGATGCCGGCGGCTCAGAGTGGCCAAGATGGAGCGTTAAAACTTCAAGGAGGCCACTCTTATGGGGTCCCTCACACTTTTCTAAGTGTTATCTTCAGAGGCCCTGCCAAGTTCTCACGGTTAGAAAAGAATTCCCTCCTGCTTAAGTCAGGAGGATGGGAAAATTGCCATTTTAAAATATGCCCAAATCATTAGGGCAACTTAAGAAGACCTATTTCAAGAGAAACTGTTTGACAAAAGCGAAAATAACGTGGGAGGAGGAGGTGCCTAACAGGAGCCTGCTTTACGCTTCTGTGTGGGGAAGGGACATCACCGCCGCCTTCTCCAGGCTCCCGTGTGGGGAGGGGAGGTCACTGACGCCTTCTCCAGGCTCCCGTGTGGGGAGGGGAGGTCACTGCCGCCTTCTCCAGGCTTCCGTGTGGGGAAGGGAGATCACTGCCGCCTTCTCTAGCCTCTGTCTCACTTAAGAGGCAAAAAACAACTAAGAATCAGTTTTCAAGATCGCAGCCCTCGGTCACTGTCTCATTAAAAGACTGAGACTCAATCATACGACTACAGAATCCTCCCCTCTCTCCACACCTCGGAACCACATCAGTAGTTCTCCTGACTAATAATGGAATACAACTAAAACAATTCCATGCCTCAGCCATAATTTTAGAAGTACCGTCTTTCGAAACCCAGAGACAACAGAGGAGACAAAAACAAAGACAGCAGAGGAAGTTTTATCCTTGACTTCCACAGCAAACAATAAACACAGCCTCAGCCATTTCAGATCAACACTAAGCCTCACCTAAAGGCCTATTTACCTCAGTTCATCTTTACACAGAGCATCATGTTGGCTCTCAACAAAATTTTCTAGTCATATTACAAACATGAAACACATTTTGAAGAGACAGGCCAAGCACCATAACAAGACTTGGACCTGGCAGCGGTATTGAATTACTAGATTTGGAATTTAAAACAACTATGATTAATGTTCTATGGTCTGTAATAAAAAAAATTGACAACATGTAGGAACAGATGGGTAATATAAGCAGAGAAGTGGAAACTCTAAGAAAGAATCAAATGAAATACTAGAAATCAAAAAAACGCTGTAACTGAAATGAAGAATGCCTTTAATTCATAATATACTGGACACCAGTCCAGGAAGGAATCAATGATTTTAAAGATATGTGAATAGAAACTTCCAAAAATGAAATACAAAGAAAAAAAGAATAAAAATGATGGAGCAGAATATCCAAGTTTCTGTGAGATAATTTCAAAATGTGTAACACATGCATAATGGGAATACCATAAGGAGAAACAAAGAAACTGAATAAATATTTGAAGTAATAAGGACTGAGAATTTTCCAAAATTAACTTCACACACCAAACCATAGATACAGGAAGCCTAGAGAACACCAATGTTGATAAATACCAAAAAATCTATACCCAGACATATCATATTCAACCTGCAGAAGTCAGAGACAAGGAGAAAATCTTCAGAAAACCAGAGGGAAAAAACACCTTACCTACAGAGGTGCGAGGATAAGAATTACATCAGACTTCTCTTCAGAACCCACGCAAGCAAGAAAAAGAGTGGTGTGAAATATTCAAAGTGTTGAAAGAAGAAAGCCACCAACGTAGAATTATGTGTCCAGCAAATTATCCTTGAAAAGTGAAGGAGAAATACTTTCTCAGAAAAAAATTGAGGGAAGGTGTCACTGGAAGACTTGACTTGCAAGAAATGTTAAAAGAAATTCTTCAGAGAGAAGGAAAAATATATAGGTCAGAAACTCACACCTACATAAAGAAAGGAACAGAAGGAATAAATGAAGGTAAAATAAAATCTTTCAATTTTCTTATTTTTAATTGATCTAACAGATCACACACACACACACACACACACACACACAAACAAAGTAAAGAGGGGACACCATTACTGATCCCAAAGACATTAAAAGGATAATGAAGGAATACTATGAACAACTCTATGCCCACCAATTTTATAACCGAAATGAAATGGACCAAGTCCTTGAAAGACACAATCTGCCAAAACCAACACCAGGAGAAACATAATCTGAATAGCCCTATGTCTAAAAGAAACTGAATCAATAATTAATAACCTTCCAAAACGGAAAGCACCAGGCCCAGGTGGGTTCACTGGTGAATTCTATCAAACATTTAAGAAATAAGTTATGCCAGTTCCCTACAATATATTCCAAAAATAGAAGCAGAAAGAATACTTTCTAGCTCGTTTTATGAGGTCAGCATTACTCTAATACCAAAACCAAACACGTTACAGGAATGGAAAACTACAGACCAATATTTCTCATGAAGTAGATGCAAAAATCCTCGGCAAAATATTAGCAAATCAAATCCAACAATGCATAAAAAGAATTATATGCCATGACCAAGTGAGATTGATTCTGGATATGCAAGTCTGGTTCAACATTTGAAAATCAGTTAATGCAATCCACCACGTCAACAACCTAAAGAAGAAAAATCACATGGTCATATCAATAGCTAGAGGAGCACTTTACAAAATCCAACACCCATTCATGATGAAAACTCTCAGTAAACTAGGAATGGAGAACTTCCTCAACTTGAGAAGGAACATCTACAAAAAGCTAAAATTAGCACTGTACTTAATGTTGAGAAACTATTTGCTTCCCCACTAAGATCAGGAACAAGGCAACAATGTCCCTTCTCACTACTCCTAGTCAACACTGTACTGAAAGCCCTAGTTAATGCAATAAGACAAGAAAAGGAAATGAACAGTGTGCAGACTGTGAAGGAAGAAGTAGCACTTTATTTGTTTACAGATAACATGATTGTCTATATAGAAAATCGCAAAGAATCAACAACAACAACAAAAACCTGCTGGAATGAATAAGGAATTATAGCAAGGTTGTAGAACACAAAGTTGATGTACAAAAGTCAACTGCTTTCTTATATACCAGCACTGAACAACTGGAATCTGAAATTTAAAACACAATACCATTTACATTAACACTCTCCAAAATGAAATACTTAGGTATACATCTAACATATAGATATGGACAAGATCTTTAGGAGGAAAACTATAAAATTCTGATGAAGGAAATCAAAGAAGATCTAAACAAATGGAGAGATGTCCCATTACATGAATAGGAAGACTCGATATTGTCAAGACATCAGTTCTCACCGACTTGATCTATAGATTTGACACAATCCCAATCAAAATCCCAGCAAGTTATCTTACGGATATCAACAAACTGATCCTAGAGTTTATATGGAGAAGCAAAAGACCTAGAATATCCAACACAATATTGAAGAACAAAATTGGAGACCATCACTATCTGACTTCAATACTTACTATAAAGCTACAGTAATCAAGACTGTGTGGCAGTAGTGAACAAATAGACAAATAGATCAATGGAACAGAAGACAGAGCCCAGGAGTAGATGCACAAATGTAGTCTGCTGATCTTTGACAAAGGAGCAAAGGTAATTCAATGGAGAAAGGATAGTCTTTTCCACAAATAGTTCTGGAAAAACTGGACATCCAAATGTAAAAAAATGAATCTATACACAGACAATACATCTTTCACAAAAATTAAGTCAAAATGGATCATAGATGTAAATGAAAAACTCAGAACTGTAAAACTTCTAGAAAATAATTTAGGAGAAAATCTAGGTGACCCTGGGTTTGGTGACAACTTTTTAAATATAACATCAAAAGCTCAATATCCGTGAAAAAAATTGACAACTTAGTATTCATCAAAATTAAAAACTGCTCTGCAAAAGATATTGCTAAAAGAATGAAAAAACAAGCCACAGACTTGTGGGAGAAAATCTTGAAAATGCATATCTAATAAAGAACAGGTATTCAAAATATACCCAAAAAACACTCTTAAAACTCAACAATAAGAAAATAAACAATCCAAATTTTTAAATGGGCAACAGATCTGAATAGACACCTCACCAAAGAAGATATACAGATGTCAAATAAGCATATGAAAGATGCTCAACATTATATGTCACCAGGGAATTGTAAATTAAAACAACAGTGAGATACCACTACACACCTATCAGTATGGTGAAAATCTAACACACTAACAACACTAAATGCTGGCAAGGATGTGGGGCAATAGGAACGCTCAGTCATTGCTGGTGGAAATGCAAACTGATACAACCACTTTGGAAGACAGTTTGGCAGTTTCTTACACACTAAACATAATCTTACCATGCAACCCAGCAATCATATTCCTTGGTATTTCGCCAAAGGTTAACTTATGTTGCCATAAATCGAAAACTTAGGTTCACGCAAAAACCTGCACATAGATGTTTTAGCAGCTTTATTTATAGTTGCCAAAACTTGGAAGCAACCAAGAAGTCCTTCAACAGATGAATGGATAAACAAACCAAGGGACATCCAGACAATGGACTATTATTCCGTAATAAAAGGAAATGAGCTATCAAGTCACGAAAAGACATGGAGGAACCTTAAATGCATATTGATAAGTGAAAGAAGCCACTGTGAAAAGGCTACCTACTGTATGATTCCAAGTATACGACATTCTGGAAAAGGAAAGCTATGGAAACACTAAAAAGATCAGTGGTTGCCAGGGGCTCAGGGAGGATGATCCTATCGGTGGATCACAGGGGATTTTTAGGGCAATGAAACTATTTTGTTGATACTGTAATGTTGGAAAAATGTCATTATACATTTGTCAAGGCCCATACAATGTACAACACAAAGACTGAGGCCACTGTAAACTGTGGACTTTATTAATAATAATGTACAGTAAGACTTATCAGTTGTAATAAATGGACCACACCAATGTAAGATGTTAATAATAGGGGACACTGTGGGGAGTGGGGAATATACGGGTACTAGCTGTACCTTCCATTCAATTTTTCTATAAAACTAAAACTGCTCCTAAAAAAGTCTATTAATTTTTTTAAAGTGTGGCAGCCATTCTGTGCCCCCACCTCCCAGGTTAATTTGCTGATTGGCTGCATCTAGAGGCTTCACAGCAGATTGGGGAGTTTCTTAGTGGCAGGGCCTAATCTCCCCAGTCTTAGGTGCCTGGGAAACAAGTCCTATGCAGGAAAAGGACCTGCCTCAAGTCTCCTTCTTAAGACATTTGCCAAATTTGGAAGAAGCATGGGGTGGGAAACTGAAGAGCAGAGTTTAAAACTGCCAAAGGTGGGGCCTGCCCCATGGCTGAGTGATTAAGTTCCCGTGCTCCACTGTGCCAGCCCAGGGTTTCGCTGGTTCAGATCCTGGGCCGGGACACAGTACTGCTCATCAGCCCATGCTGAGGCAGAGTCCCACATAGCACAACCAGAAGAACCCACAACTAGAATATACAACTATGTACTGGGGGGCTTTGGGGAGAAGAAGAAAAATAAAAAAGAAGAAGAAGATTAGCAACAGGTGTTAGCTCATGTGCCGGTCTTTAAAAAAAAAAAACTTCCAAAGGGAAGAACAACTTCCTACATCTTTAGGGTGGACAAGACAGACCCGTTGGTCTCTCAGTCCAAAGCTGAGAGTGTATCCTCATTGAGCATTTGAAACCAGATGGTGTCTGATTCTAACTAAAGGGGCAGTCCAGCTTCATCCCAGCTTAGTTCTTGATTGAACCAGAAAGGGAAAACATTTTCTGAAAGGGAAAAAATATAATCTTCAGTTACTCTGGTTCCTTCATAAACAGTTTTCAGCATACTGTAAAATTACAATACAGGCAAAGAAACAGGAAAATATAACCAGTAATCAAGAGAAAAAGAAGCCAATATATGTAGACCCACAGATGATCTAGATGTTAGAATAAAGTGACAATGATTTAAAATAACTGTAACGATATGTTAAAGAGGATGAAGGAAAAATGGGCAAAATGGGTGAAAAGAAGGAGAATTTTTACAGAGAAATGGAATATGCAAAGAAAATTCATATGGACATTCCGAAACTGAAAACTTTAATATCTGAAATTAATAACTCATTGCACAGGCCTCACAGGGAGTGGACACAGGATAAGAGAGAAAGAGTGAACTTTAAGAAAGATCAAATCAGCAGAGAGAGAAAAACAGGAATCAGTGAGGAGGGAAGAAATGGCAGACTACGACTGCTCATGTTAATAACGTCTTCTGTGTTATTTGGTTCTTCTGTTCCATCCATATATAACTCTGAGCACTTGAACACACCTGCTCCTGCCCGACGAAGGGTCCTGTGGGAGCTCAGTGCCCACCTCCGACCCTTCTGCTCATTGTACAGTGGAGGGAGTGTGCGGGGAAAAGAACATGGACTAGAAACCAGGGGCCCTCGGTTTCAGGCTTAGCTCTACCACCAACTTCTCATATGATCAATTTCTTGCCTCCCAAATGAGGGACGATTGATGAGTGCTTTGGCCCAGTGGGGTGAGGCGACTGGCTCTCAAACAACGCAGATTCTCTGGGGCCAGGTTAGGCTTGTTACTACCCAGTTACTACCACCCAGTTCCACCACCCATACTTCACCTCGGGAGAGCTGTTGTCCCTCCCTCCTACACCCCACTTTGTAATAGAATCAGAACTCCATCAGTGGAGACCATGCAACAGGGATGTGTCAGCCATTAGGACCCTGCGTTCCCATGGCTGGCCCCATTCAGCTCCAGCCTCAGCCAGCACTTGGGGTACACACCCCACCTGCCCCCCCCCCCGCCCCCGTCTGGTTCCTGCTGCAGTCTCTCCAGGCCTGGCATGAATGAAGGGTCCTCACCTGCAGTCTGACAGACTTGGGGCAGATCTTCCTTCTCCCCACACCACTGTGTGCTTTTGGAAAGTAGTCTAACCTCTCTGAGCCTCAGTTTCCTCATCTGGTAAAATGAGACAGCAACAGCGTGTATCTCTTAGGATCACTTCAAGGATTCAAGCAAATAATGTGTACAAAGGGGCTTGAAGGGCCCCGGCCCTTAGCACAGGTCCAGGCAAACAGAGCCTGATGTAAGAGCTTCTGGGCACTGGAAAGACTATGGTGTGCTCCCCTTCCTCACATAAGTAATTTAAAATAAAAACAATACTAAAGGGGCTGGCCCCGTGGCCTAGTGGTTAAGTCCAGCATGCTCCGCTTCAGTGGCCCAGGTTCGTGGGTTCAGATCCTGGGTGTAGACCTACACCACTCATCAGCCATGCCATGGCAATGATCCACATATAAAGTGGAGGAAGACTGGCACAGACATTAGCTCAGGGCTAATCTTCCTCAGCAAAAACAAAAACAAAAAACTCATTTTTCAACTGTTTTAGAGTCCTAAATGCTTGCTTGTTCAGCTCTGAGACAGGCCTGCAGCCCTGTGAGTGGGGACAGGCAAGGGATGCCTACCTGGGAAATCTGAGCAGAAAGGGCAGGTGCTGCCACCTGCCTCCCTTCCACATCCAACCCTGGCTACCACCCATGGAGCCCCAGAGGGAAGCCAGGGGGGGGCTCAGGCAACCAGTCCCCACGGGCTACAGCCAGTGCCAGGCCCAGCTCAACACCTACCCCAGGGGAGCCTGCCAAGGGACAAGGCTGAGGATGGCTAATGACTGAAACAACCCAAATATTTACAGAGCCTAGGTCCTGCCACTGCCCAGTGACCATGACTCTCTCCCTCACTTGCAACCTGGCTCCACATCACAGAAGACAGAAGAGGGACTTTGGAGCCTACCATACTCCCCGGGGCACTCCTCCAACAGGGACAACTTAGGGAGCCCCTCCGAGGCGCTTTCCTCCTCACCAGAAAGGAAGGAGTCAGCAGCTCCCTCCTCTGGTTGCTGTGAGAAGACTGCCACTGGCGGGTCAGCGGCAGTGAAGGTGCTCAGCTCGCCACTCCCAACCCAGCCCTGGGCCTGCGGCCACTCTGGCCTCCTCCTCCGAGACAGCCCTGGGGCTGGCCAGCGGTCTCTTTCCTGGGGCCATCTCTCTGCTCAGGCTCACTTGGCCTCCCCTGAGACTTGGCCCGCCTATTCCAGACCTCCGCCCACCACCCCCTCCCACTACCCCGCATCTCCCCCAGCTCCCTCTGGTCCTCTTGGCCTCAGTTTAGTCCGCAGCTTCCCATCTGCCCTTCCAGGTTAAGCTGAGGGGAGGGCTCACTCAGGAGAAGAAACCCCAACCCCTCGTGCCGGCAGCCCCAGCGCAGGGCTCTCTGCATTGCCGGCTTCCCCAGGGGACTGAACTCTCCCACTTTCACAGATGACTTCAGCCTGCGCCCGTCTCTCCCTTCTCTGAAGAGGTTTAGTTACTGTGACCATCAGTGCTGGGACTCTGCTCGAAGGCGGAAGGAAAGACGGGGGGAGGAGCTTACCGGGGCCCTGCCCTCGGGGCACAGGGCAGCGCAGGTTTCTACTTTGTTTGGGCCTCACAACCACTCTGGATGGAGTGCGTCTGAACGCACGTTCTTGGACAAGGAACTGACGGTTCAAGAAGGTCAGGCAGCAAGCCTCACCCCACCATCTGGGAAATGACTATGGCACTAAAGATAAAACGAACTGGGCACCTGTTGTTCCGTTTCGTTCTTTTTGTTTATTTCGCAGAGCAAACTTGTTTAAGATGGGAACTGGCTGTTTAAAAGTTTGGTAGGACGCACACACAAAAAACAACACGTGGTGAGGCTTTTGGGGGAGCGGGAATGGCTTGCGCCACCACTTAAATTTTCTTCTTGCATCATCATTAGTATTTTGTATTTTTTCAGGAATGTATCTATTTCACCTACCTTTTAACATTTGTTAGCTTATAATAAAATAGTTCCTAATTCCGTCTCTTTTTTCACTCTATTTTATTTTTTATTGAGATATAATTGACATATAACATTAGTTTCAAGTGTACAAAATAATGATTCAATATTTGTATATATTTCGAAATGATCACCACAATGTCTAGTTAACATTCATCACCATGCGTAGTTACAAAATGTTTTTCTTGTGATGAGAACATGTAAGATCTACTCTCTCAGCAACTTTCAAATATACGATACAGTGTTCTTAACTATAGTTACCATGCTGTACATTATCTCCCCATGACTGACTTATTACTGGAAGTTTCTATCTTTTGACCTCCTTCACCATTTCGCCCATCCCCGCTCCCTACCTCTGGCAACCACCAATCTGTTGTTCTCTGTACCTGGAGTTTGTTTGTTTGTTTTTTAGATTCCACATATAAGTGAGATCATAGTATTTGTCTTTCTCTCTTTGGCTCATTTTACTTAGCATAACGCCCTCAGTGTTTATCCATGTTGTTACAGATGGCAAGATTGTCTTCTTTTTTATCACTGAATAATATTCCAGTGTGTGTGTGTATTTATATCCCCCACATTTTCTCTATGCATTCATCCATGGATGAATAGGTTGCTTCCATATCTTGGTTATTGTAAATAATGCTGCAATGTGCATGGGGGTGCAAATGTCTTTTCAACTTAGTACTTTTGTTTCCTTCAGATAAATCCCCAGAAGTGGGATTGCTGGACCGTATGGTATTTCTTTTTTTAACTTTTTGAGGAACCTCCATACCGTTTTCCACAGTAGCTGCACCAATTTGCATTCCCACCAATAGTGCACAGTTTCCCTTTTCTCCACGTCCTCATCAACGCTTGTTATTGCTTGTCTTTTTGACAATAGCCGTTCTAGCATGTGTGAGGTGATACTTCACTGTGGCTACATTTCTCTGATGGTTAGTGACGTTAAGCACTTTCTCAGGTGCCTGTTGGCCATGTGTATGTTTTCTTTGGAAAAAAGTCTATTCAGGTCTTCTGCTCATTTTTTAACCATATTGTTTGCTTTTTTGCTATTGAGTGGTATGAGCTCTTTATGTATTTAAGATATTAAATATATGAGAGGTGGTTAGCCTATCAGATAGATGATTTACAAATATTTTCTCCCATTCAGTAGGTTGCTTTTTCATTTGTTGATGGTTCCCTTTCTTTGCAGACACTTTTTAATCTGATGTAATCCCACCTGTTTATTTTTGCTTTTCTTGCCTTTGCTGTCGGTGTCAAATCCAAAAAAATCATCACCAAGACTGATGTCAAGGAGCTTACTGCTATGTTTTATTCTGGAAGTGTTAGGGTTTCCGGTCTTATGTTCAAGTCGTTAATCCACGTTGAATTAATATTTGTGTGTGGTGTAAGATAATGGTCCAGTTTCATTCTTTTGCATATGGCTGTCCAGTTTTCCCAACACTATTTATTGAAGAGACTCTCCTTTCTCCATTGTATATTCTTGGCTTTTTTTGTTGTAAATTAATTGATCATGTAGGCATGGGTTTATTCCTAGGATTTCTATTTTGTTCCATTGATCTTGTATCTTTTTTTATGCCAATATCATACTGTTTGATTACTATAGCGTTGTAATATGGTTGGAAATGAAGAAGTGTGATGCCTCCAGCTTTGTTTTTCTTTCTCAAGATTGCTTTGGCTATTCAGGGTCTTTTGTGGTTCCACACAAATTTTAGGATTGTTCTATTTCTGTGAAAAATGTGATTGGAATTTTGATAGGAATTGCATTGAATCTGTAGATTGCTTTGGGTAAAATGGACATTTTAACAATATTAATTCTTCTAATCCATGAGTGTGGAATCATAGCTGCCATAATATCATAACACAACACATTACTGATGTGTTTGTGGTGATGCTGGTATAAACAATCCTACTGTGCTGCCAGTCATATGAAAGTATAGCACATACAATTATGTACAGTATATAATACTTGATAATGATAATAAACAACTATGTTACTGGTTTATGTATTTACTATCTATACTTTTTATTATTAGTTTAGGGTGTACTCTCTACTTATAAAAAATGTTTACCGTAAAATAGTATGTCATGTTACACCGGCAGCATCCTCATACATCTTGTGTTTACTGCATCTCTTGATTGCATCGTTATCTATTGTGCTTGATTTAATCTCAAGTTGTTCTGCTCATCATGGCCCCTAAGCATACAAAATCCACTGTTAATGTTGCCAGTAAGAGGCCACATCAAGCAATTGACCCGGAAATGAAATTAAAAGTGATTAAGGACTACAAAGGTGGAAAATCCGTGATGTTTATTGCTCGCTAGTTAAGCATGTCCCATTCCACCATAGCTACGATCTTAAAGAACAAGAACAAAGTGACAGAAGCCATTAATGGATCTGCTTATTGAAGGAAATGAGACTAACAAAAACTTGAGAAGGGCCTATACGAGACATGGAGAAACTTCTAATTACCTGGCTTGAAGACCAGACACAGAACTATATCCCTTTCAGTACCACAATGATCACAGCCAAGGCAAAATGTTTGTTTGTGATGTTGAAAGAAAAGGCTGGACCTGACTACGATGTTGAATTTACTGCCAGCTCTGCGTAGTTTAAATGATTCAAGAATCATTATTCATTACATAACATGAAAGTGAGAGGTGAGTCTATGAGTGCTGATGTGAAGGCAGCTGAAGAATTTTTGGAAACTCTGGAAAAGCTGGTTGTGGAGGAAATTACTGCCAGAGCAAATATTCAATATAGGTGAAACCTCCCTATTCTGGAAATGGATGTCATCCATAAAGAGGCCAAGTCAATGTCAGGTTTCAAGGATTTTAAGGACAGGATAACAGTCTTGCTTGGAGGCAATGTTGCAGGCTACAAATGGAAACTGTCATCTGGCACAGTGAGAAGCCCAGCGCCTCCAAGCATATCAGTGAGCACACACTGCCAGTGAACTACAGGAACAGGAAGAAGTCACGGGTGACCCAGCTGCTCTTCCAAGATGCCCTCCTGAATTGCTGTGCCAGTGAAATGGAGAAGTACTGATTGGAGAATAACATGCCTTTCAAGATTTTGCTTATTGTTGATAAAGCTCCCAGACATCTTCCTTTTATTTGTGATCTTCATCTCAATATCAAACCAATGTTTCTCCCTCCAAACACCACCTCTTTGATCAAACCAGTGGATCAAAGAATAATAGCAGTTTTTAAGGCCTGCTATCTGAGGAAGACCTTTGTCCAGGCCATTGCTGCAACTGAGGAAGACACTAAGACACTGATGCAATTCTGGACAGATAACAACATCTATGTCTGCACCAAGAACCTTGCTTGGGCTTGGGGTGATGTCACCAAGGAGCGTATGAGTGACATCTGGAAGAAGATACTCAAGAAGTTTGTCTGTGACTTCAAAGGTTTTGCCAAGAATGATGAGGTTGCAAAAATCAACAAGACACTTTAACCTGGGTGTGGATGAGGATGATGCTGAGGAGCTCCTAGAGGTGGTTCCTGAGGAGCTGGCTAATGAGGAGTTGTTGGAACTGGAACAGGAACACATAGCTGAAGAACAGGCAAGAGAAAAGGAAATTGCAAAAGAAAAAGAAGAAGAACCCAAGGAAATTCACAGTGAAGGGGTTAGCAGAAGGTTTTTCAACCTCACCAAGCCCCTTAAAAACTTTTAAAACATGAACCCCAATACCAAAATGTTTTCACTAATAGAGAGGAATGTTTACGGTGCATTATCTGCTTATAAGGAAATCTATGATGAATAAAGAAACAAACCAAGCAAACCACCATGGACAGATTTCTGAAAAGAGTGATACCTCCTCAACGAGAGCCTCAGGCAGGTCCTTCAGGAGATATTGTTATTATAGGAGATGACAGCTCCATGCATGTTATTGTCCCAGAAAACCTTCTAGTAAGACAAGATGTGGAGAGGGAAGGCAGTGATATCGATGATCCTGACCCTGTGTAGGCCTAGGCTAATGTGTGTGTTTGTGTCTTAGTTTTTAACAAAAACGTTTAAAAAGTAAAAAAAAAAAAAAAGTCTTAATAGATAAAAGCTTATAGAATAAGAATATAAAGAAAGAAACTATTTTGTACAGCTGTACAATGTGTGTTTTAAGCTGTGTTATTACAAAAGAGTCAAAAGTTAAATTGAAAGGTTTATAAAGTGAAAAAGTTACAATAAGCTAAGGTTAACTTATTATTGAAGACAGAAAAATAATGAAAATAATGTCTTTGTAAATTTAGTGTAACCTCAGTGAACAGTGTTATAAAGTCTGCAGTAGTGACAGTGATGTCCCAGGTCTTCTCATTCACTCACCACCCACTGACTCACCCAGAGCATCTCCAGTCCTGCAAACTGCATTCATGGTAAGTGCCCTATACAGGTGTACCATTTTTTATCTTTTATACCATATTTTTACTGTACCTTTTCTATGTTTAGATAGAAAAAGACTTGTCATTGCCTTAGAATTGCCTTCAGTCTTTAGTACAGTAACAGGATGTACAGGTATGTTATTCCATACAGCCTAGGTGTGGGGTAGCTGTATCATCTAGTCTGTGTAAGTGCACTCTATGATGTTTGCACAACAATGAAATCCCTAATCTCAGAACACATCCCGTCATTAAGCAACACACGACTGTACTTTCATCTTTTAATGTTCATACTAGCTTTATAATTGAATAACACACCACTTTTACAATTAGATTATTTTAAATTTTACTGTATATTTGCCTCTACCAGTGAGACTTATACTTTCATTTGTTTTCCTGTTACTAATAAGTGCCCTTTCATTTCAGCTTAAACAAGTGCTTTCAGGGCCAGCCCCAGTGGCCTAGTGGTTAAGTTCAACGCACTCTGCTTCAGTGGCCCAGGTTTGGTGCCCAGGCACGGACCTAACACCACTCTGTTAGTGGCCATGCTGTGCTGCTGGCCCACATACTAAAAAATAGAGGAAGACTGGCATGGATATTAGCTCAGGATGAATCTTCCTCAGGAAAAAAAAGACCTTTTAACATTTCTTGTAAGGCTGGTCTAGAGGTAATGAACTCCTTTGGCTCTTGCTTGTCTGGAAAACTCTATCTATCACTCAATTCTGAATAACTTTGCTGAGTAGAGTGTTCTTGGCTGGAAGTTTTTTCTTTCAGTACTTTGAATGTATCTCGCCACTCTCTTCTGGCCTGCAAAGTTTCTGCTGAAAATTTGCTCATAGTCTTATGGGGGCTTACCCTGTACTTAAGTTGTCTTTTGCTGCTTTTAGGATTCTCTCTTTGTCTTTAACTTTTAACACTTTAATTATAATCTGTCTTCGTTTGGGTCTTTTTGGGTTCATCTTACTTGGAAATCTCTGGGCTTCCTGGATCTGGATGTCTGTTTCCTTCCCAGGTTAGGGAAGTTTTCAGCCACTATTTTTTCAAATACATTTTCTGCCCTTTCTCTCTTTCTTCTCCTTCTGGGACTCCTATGATGCAAATGTTGGTCCACTTGATGGTGTCCCATAGGTCCCTCAAGCTATCCTCACTCTTTTTCATTCCTTTTCCTTTTTGCTGCTCTGAGTGGGTGAGTTCCACTGCCCTGTCTTCAAGTTCACTGATCCTTTCTTCTGCTTTATCTTGTCTGTTGTTGAACCCTTCTATAGTACTTTTTACTTCAGTTATTGTATTCTTCAGTCTGTGACTTCTATTTCATATTTCCTTGTATTTCCTATTTCTTTGTTGAAATTCTCACTTTGTTCATCCATTCTTCTCCCAACCTTGGTGGGCATCTTTATGACCATTATTTTAAATACTTATCAGGTAAATCGCTTATCTCCATTTTATTAAAGTCTTCTTCTGAGGTTTGATCTTATTCTTTCATTTGGAACACATTCCTCTATTCCTTCATTTTCCTTGGCTTTCTGTCTTGGTTTCTATGCCTTAGATAAAACAGCCACCTTGTGCAGTCTTGAAGGATTGGCCTCACATAGGAGATGAAACTTATTGTTCAACCCTGCCCCAGCCCTCAGTTGTCTCTCAAGTCTTTGTGATTGTCTACACAGCCTACTTTATTCTTAGTGGCTCCCAGTAGTTGAGGGTGTGCCAAGACTTGTCAGTGTCCCACAGGGGAGGATCTCAGTCAGCATCTCGATTCAGGCTGATTGGAAGCCAGGTCCTCAGGCAGAAGCTTTTAAAATATGAAAATATACCTCTTCTAGGGAGCGACTGGGAGACCAGCAATTCTATCTGCTCGCTCTGGAGTGATAGACAGTTAAGAACTGTTTCTTTGCTACCATCCCATTGAACCCATGAACACAGCCCCACAGGCCACCAGAGCCAGGCTATCAAGGGATGCGTCCTGTTGGTGGCAGACACAAAAACTGGGGCACCAAACATGTACACAAGCTCTTTTCTTGGGGACACTGATGACCTGGGGCAGGGCAAAGGAAGTGCATGAAGATGGTACCCACTGAATATAGTCAGCTCCTAGATGTGTGTTTCACTGAAGCCTGCCCCTCAGGCCACAGCTATAAAGAAATGCAATTAGGCCTCTCACGATACAGGGGACCCAGAGCTAGGCAAAGGGAGAGCACAAAGATGGTGCCCATTGGCCTCCGTCTCTGGAGAGCACCTCAGTAGGTCCCTAGCCAAACCAGAAGCCTGCCCCTCAGGCCCAAGTTTCTAGACAAGCAAACAGGCCTCTTTCACAGAAATACTGGGGTGTGTTTCAGTCTGCCATCTCTGCCCTGTGCCCTGGGGGAGAAGCTCAGGCTTGTGAGTTCTTTCTCGATTATGGGTCCCTACACTGGAGGTTGGGTTTATGATGAGATTGTGTCTCAGACTCTCCCATCCGCTTTGATTTGGGTTTTTTCTCATTTGTTCCATGTGTAAGAGTCTCTCAGATAGTTTTTGTTTTCTTCCCAGAGGACGTTGTTCCACATGCAGCTGTAGATTCGGTATGTCTGTGGGAGGAGGTGAGTTCATTCCCATCTTGAAACAGAACCCCAGTTCCCTCTCTTCATTCTTACATTGTTACTCTGCATTTCCCACTTTTACCCTTGATAAAAGTCTGCCTCTCGTTCATCTTTTCAAAGCATGGGTTTTGGTTTGTTTCTTTTCTCCATTTCGTCATTTCCCCTTCTGTTGCTGTCACTGACTAATTGCCCTGAGGAACTCAAGGGAGGTTTTGGAAGCATTTAACTGTTTCTTGAAATTGTTTTTTTTTTTGTTATGTTAAGAAATGCAGTGGCTGGCCCAGTGGCATAGTGGTTAAGTTGAGTGTGCTTTGCTTCCGCTGCCCCAGGGTTTGCAGGTTTGGATCCCGGACATGGACCTAGCACCATTCATCAAGCCAAACTGTGGCAGCATCCCACATCAAATAGAGGAAGACTGGCACAGATGTTAGCTCAGTGACAGTCTTCCTCAAGAAAAAAGAGGATTGGCAACAAATGTTAGCCCAGGGCCAATCTTCCTCACACACACACGAAAAAGAGAGACATGCAATCACCAACCACTCTGAACCAGACTGAGCCCCACCACAAGAGCAACACCTGTGCAGATGGGCCAAAAAGTGCCCAAGAGATGATCTTCGCCTCACTTTTAATGTTAAGATCTCTGTCCTGAGAGGAGTTTAGGCCTTACCACCATAACACACAATGTGTACGGAAGCATGTTTTCTAACTGAGCCTGCGCAAGCAAATACCACTTCTCCTTTTTGAATATTCATTTCCCGTCTGAAATAAAAGGCCCCTGCTCTCCTGTGTTCAGAGAAAGCCACGACTTTGGAGATGACTCTTACTTCTGCAAATAAATGCTACTTTGTATAACAACTGCTTCTGGCGGAGAGTCTGATTTTAACTCACCAGGAGGAAGCGAATCCACGTTGGTTTAGTAACATTGTTATGCTGATTTCTGGCCCCTGATCTTTACATCCTTCCTTCTTGTTTGTTTGGGTTTGTGTTATTTTTGGTATGTTCTTAAGTAGAATTCTTGTGTCACTTGCTATGTTAGTTTTCTAGGGCTGCTGTAACAAAGTACCACAGACTGTGGGGCTTAAATGACAGACGCGCATTGTCTCACAGTTCTAGAGGCTACAAGTCCAAGATCAAAGTGTCAGCAGGGCTGCTGCTTCTCTTGGCTGTGAGGAGAACCTGTTCTGTGCTTCTCTCCTAGCTCCTGGTGGTTTTCTAGCAATCTCCGGAGCTCCTTGGCTTGTGGACACATCACCCAGATCTCTGACTTCATGTTCGCCTGGCCTTCAACCTGTGTGTCCACATCATCTGCCTCCTTGGTGTGTCTATATCCAAATTTCTCCATTTTTATAAGAACATTAGTCTATTAGGGGCCCCTCCTACTCCTGTATTACCTCATCTTAACTAATTACATTTGCGTTGACCCTATTTTCAAATAAGATCAACTTCTGAGGTTCTGGGGGTTAGGATTTCAACATATGAATTTTGGGGGAGCATGGTTCAACCCATAACACTTTGGTTTTTCTGGGTTTTTTTCGCAGAGATGTGTTACTCTTTTTTTTTTTTTTTTTTAAGATTTGCGCCCCTGATCTAACAAGTGTTGCCTATTTTTTTTTTTTTTTTTTCTGCTTTATCTCCCCAAACCCACCTGTACACAGTTGTATATCTTAGTTGAAGGTCCTTCTAGTTGTGGGATGTGGGACGCCGCCTCAACGTGACCTGACGAGCGGTGCCATGTCTGCGCCCAGGATCCGAACCCTGGGCCGCTGCAGCGGAGCACGCGAACTTAACCACTCGGCCACGGAGCCAGCCCCACAACCCATAACACTTTGTGATGGTTGATTTTATGAGTAATCTTGGCCATGGTGCCCAGATATTTAGTCAAACATTATTCTGGATGTTTTCTTTGAAGGGCTTTCTCGGATGAGATTAACATTGAAATCAGCAGACTGAGTAAAGCAGGTTATGCTCCATAATGTGTGTGGGCCTCATCCGATCAGTTTTATTGTTCTATGAAGGCCTCAAGAGAGCAAAGACTGACCTCCGCTGAGCAAGAAGGTAATTCTGCCAGCAGACGGCCTTTGAAGAACTGCCCCTCTTCCCTGAGCCTCCAGCCTGCCAGTCTATCCCACCAGATTGTGGGCTGGCCATGACTCCACAATTGCCTGAGGCAATTCGCTAAAATCAACCTCTCTCTCTCTCTCAGATATGTGTAGGAGATACACATATAGATGTAATCTCCATCCTGTTGGTTCTGTTTCTCTGGAGAACCTGACTAATACACACTTGCTTTTAACTTTCGTTGCTTGATAGGTGTATTTAAAGATATAATTTTCCTCTATGCATGGTTTCAGCTGTGTCCCACAATTTAACATTTAATTCTTACTATTCTTAAATTCATAATTTCTCTTATGATTTCTTACTAATATGTTAGTTTGAAAATATATAAGATTTTGAACCCATCTTTTGCTATTAATTTCTATTTTCATTGCCTTTGGGCTAGAGGATATATTCTGTATCATACTGGGCCCTTGGGATTTATTAAGGCTTCCTTCATGGCCCACTATATTTTTGTAAATGCTCCCAGTTTTCTGAAAAAGAATCACTCAAGCATATTAATTTTATTGTCTTGACCTTCTATATATCCACTTATTTTTTTAATCTGTTTAATATTTTGGTTTGTTTTTAAAAATCTCCAAATACAATTGCTTATTTCTCTCAGTACCTCTGTTAATTATTGGTTCATACATTTTGGCTTATACTGTTGGAGGCACATAATATTTTATGATAATTCTATCTTTATACATGATTGATTCTTTTATCAGTATTTAATGTCCATCTTTATTGTTTACATTTTTCCTTGATTTCCATTTTACCCGTTATTAAAATCACTATCTTAGCTTTCTTTTCATTCAAATTTATAGAGAATTTCTAGCATTCTTTGTTTTCAATCTTTCACTGTTTTGAGTTTTCAAGTTGTCTATAAATAATATATTGTTAGGTTTATTTTTTTATTCTGAGAGTTCTCTCTTTTAATTGGTAAGTTTAACTTAAGTACATTTATTATTTCCATCTTATTCCATAGTTTCAATTAACTGTACTTTCTTCTTGTTTAATTTATAGTTTTACGTATAAGTCCATTTTGAGTTAATTATTTTTACCGACAGTTCCCAACTTATGATGGTTCGACCTATGATTTTTCGACTTTATGATGGTGCAAAAGCGATACGCATTCAGTAGAAACCGCACTTCAAAGTATGAATGTGGATCTTTCCCTGGGCTGGCAATAGCTGGTACATCCTCTCTCGTGATGCTGGGCAGCGGCAGTGAGCACAGCTCCCATCAGCCACATGGTCACGAGGGTGAGCAACTGATACACCTGCAACAATCTGTACCCAGACAATCATTCTGTCTTTCACTTTTTGTACAGTATTCAATAAATTACGCGAGATACACTTCATTATAAAATAAGCTTTGTGTTAGATGATTTTGCCCAACTGTAGGCTAATGTAAGTGTCCTGAGCACGTTTAGGTAGGCTAGGCTAAGGGATGAAGTTTGGTAGATTAGGTGTATTAAATGTTTTTTTGACTCACGATATTTTCAACTTTCTATAGGTTTATCAGGACATGGCCCCATCATAAGTGGAGAGAGATCAGTATAAGCTATGAGACATAGGTTGAGGTTCATTTTCTAGCCTATGGATGCCCCGTTGTACCAGCACCACGTGTTGAAAAGGCTCTCCTTCCTCCATTGAATTGCGTTTGCACCTTTGTCAAAAATCAGATGGCCGTTGCTGTCTGGGTCTATTTCTGAATTCTCTATTCACCTATGTGTCTCTCCCTCCACCAATATCATAACACACTCTTGATTACTGTAGCTACATTACACGTCATGACACTGGTAGAATGATCCCCCCTAATTTATTCTTTTTCTAAAGTGTTTTAGCTATTCAAGGTCCTTTGTCTTTCCATACGTATATTTTATAATAAGCTTGTCTGGTGTATGAAAAAAAACATGCTGAGATTTTGACAGGAATCGTGTTAAACTTATAGATCAATTCTGGGAAAATTGACATCTTTACTATGTTGACTCTTCCAATATCTCTCCATGTATTTAGGTCTTTAATTTCTTTCATCAGCATTTTGTAAATTTCATCACACAGCCCTGGTACATGTTTTGTTAAATTTATATCTAAGTACTTCATTTTCTTTAAAGTGACAGGAAGTGGTATTGTGTTGTTAATTTTGGTTTCAGCATGTTCATTGTTAATATATAGAAATGCAATAGATTTTTATGTGCTGCTTATTTATTTTGATGCTCCTTCTTTGCTTTCTGTTAGATCAAGCTTTCTTGGGCTGGCTTAAAAGTTTTGTTGTTGTTTTTTTTGCCCTTAAGACCATTTCCAGAGACTTTAAATGTTTGTTTTTATAATTTTCACAGGCTTCACTGGGGAACTCGTCAGTAGATCTCCTTACGCTGCGATGCCAGAAGTTATCTCACCTGAGCTAGTTAACTATCTTGACAGAAAACTCACCTGGGGAATCTTTCACAGGGGCAAAGACGTCCAGCATACTGTCCCTCTCTCAATCCATCATGTCGCACTGCAAGTATCCGGGACACTGGCCTATTACACTAATGGGCAGACGGTCCCAGCCCTGGGCCTGGCTTCCTCCCAGTTCCAAGCAGCCCCGCCTGTCCCTTTGCCGGGTCTGTAAGGAGATGGATCCTGCAGGCCCCTCTCAGGCATGCCCCTTTTCTTGTGCTTGCACGTGGGTAACTCAGAGGGTCTGGGTGTCTCCTCTGGCCTGTAAGCAGCAGCCATGGTCCCGACAAGCTGAGTGTAATCACACGTCAGGGCCCCCTTTTCTGCTGACTGATTTGTGCTATACTTCCCGAGACTGCTGGTCTTCATTCTCACAGGCCCTGAGCATCTCAGAACTAGCACCCACCCCAGCAGTAAAGGTCCTTAAAGATCATTTAGTCCAGTGGCTTTCAACCCCAGTCACACATTAAAATGACCTGGGGAGTTTTTAAAATATCAATATCTGGGTCCCCTACCCTAAATCAATTAAACCATCATGTCTGAGGGTGAAACTGGACATAGCTGCTTTGGAAAGCTCCCCAGGAGATTCACATGTACAGCCAGGATTGAGGACCAGTGCTCCCATCTAATCCCTTCATTCTTCTGATGCCCAGAGAAGTGGATTGCCCAAGCCCACACAGACTTAGATGAAGTTTGACTTTAGACTAATTGTCTTGGCTTTGTCTCGCCACTATCCCTCTCTATCAGGTCCATCCTAACGTATTTCTGTGTCTCATCCAGTAATGCCTATAAGGCTGGGTCAAGACAGTGCCTCTTGATTACTGCTATTCATGATTATGTAACATCGTTCTTAAATAGCTTCCCCAGCTACACTGTGAGCTCCTTCTGGGCGGAACCAATCTCCTGGGTGCAACCAGACCTTCTGGGCCTCTGGCCACTTCTGCCACAGGGCCGATGATGGCTCCACACCAGCAGGTGCTCAAAACAGCTGTCCTCCAGGAACCGCGGAGAAGAGACAGCAGCACCCGAGGTGGGGAGTCAGATTTAGA
The DNA here is from genome assembly GCF_021613505.1 of Equus quagga. Lineage (NCBI taxonomy): Eukaryota > Metazoa > Chordata > Mammalia > Perissodactyla > Equidae > Equus > Equus quagga. The sequence goes on from NC_060270.1 coordinate 64,801,022, forward strand.
CTTGAATCCTGGTTCCACCCAGTAAACTTTCCTGAACCTCAGTTTCTTCCTCTGTAACATGAGCTAAAAACCTCTCCCTTCTCAGCAGGGTTTACCGTGCTGCTCCAGCTTCGGGATCCCTGACTTGCACAGGCTCCTTCCAAGGCCCTGGGAGGGGCTCTCACAGTTTGTAGTCACATTTTTTATTCTTTTCCATAAAGAGAGCCCCCCCCCAGATGTTGTCAGCTTCAGACCCCACAAAACTTGGATCTGCTCCTCCCCACCCCAGAGTCGCTGTGGGGGCTCCATAAGATTGTTTGTAAAGTGTGGGACATGCAGCAGATGCTCCATAAACTTCCCTCCAGGAAAGCCTAGAAGACGGATAGAGAGACAGAAGCTGGTGTGCTTGTTGCATGCCCCATTTAATGTCCCATACACTGCCATTCAACAACCCAGCTGCCCTTCAAGAGTGGCCTCTGGGGTCCAGACACAGGAGGGAGGGAAGCTAAGGCACCTGGCTCTTGAGGGAGGCCTCGGCAGCCCTGATGTGGCCATGAATCCAGTCGAGGTAGCGGCTGACTTTAGTGTAAACGCCGTAGTTGTGGAGGCGCCCACAGCCTTCACCCCAGCTCACCAGGCCCACCAGGAACCACGTGCCACGGAAGGGGGCGACCATAGGCCCCCCACTGTCACCCTCACAGGCGTCCCTCGTGTCCCCGAGGATGCCGGCGCACAGCATGTTCTCAGAGACTAAGTTGTGCATGGTCCGCACGCACTCGCTATGCGGCACCACAGGGACCTTGATGAAGTTGAGGACGAAGGTGCGGTTTCTCTTGGTCTCACTGCGGTAGCCCCAGCCCGTCACCACTGTCTCCTGCCCAGCTTGGGTGAGCTTGCGCTCTGAAAGGCCGCTGTCCGGGAGGCAGATGGGCACGATGGTCTGCGAGAGGGTGGCAGGCCGGGCCAGGCGGAGCAGTGCGATGTCGTTGTCGCTGCTGCTCTTGCTGTAGTTGGGGTGCATGATGACCTCCTGGATGTCCAGGTCCACCTCCCCATTCTCCCGGCGCCGCAGGTCATACTCCCCTGCAGGGCAGAGGGGTGGTCAGAGTGGGCTTGGGGGAGGCCAACAGGATCACTGCACTCATGCAGGCCCTGGTGGGAGGCAGGAAGTGGGTCCACAGCTGAAGTGGTCACTGCGTGTCCCAGGGACTGTCACGGGGGCCACTTGTCTGTACCTCAGATCCCTATCAAGGGTAGCAGCCCATGGGTGTCAATCCCAAAGGGGCAGTATGCTGGTCTGAATTCAGGACTCGCTCACAGGCGGAGAGTAGGGCCTGGGAAGTAACCAGCAGTGGGCAGTGAGCAGGGAAGCCCAAGGCTCCTAGAAACCTAGGACACAGAGCAGAGCCACACAGGAAGGTGGTGACTGCAGCTGGAGAGACACAACTCTCCTGCCAGCAGAGACATGGCCTGAGCACAAGGCAGGGGCACGCCACGATGGGGTGCGAGGTTAAGAGCAGCAAGACCCAGAGGGGAGGGCCAACAGGACCCAGGCAGACTAGGGAAGAAAGATCCGGACCCCACAAAGAGACAAGGTCCTCTCAGGCAAGGCCGATGGTTCCTAGAAGGGGCGGGGGGCAGGGAGGAGGCGCTGGGAATTCCAAGTGGAGCCCCACTGGAGGCCACTGGCCATTGGTTGTGCTGGAGGTAACTGCAGAGAGTGAATTTGGTCATTCTCAACACAGCTTTTCCTTCTTTTTTGCATAGAGAGTGGAGTGAGAGCCCCTCCAGAAGCTGGTGTAAAGCGGGCTTGGCCTGGGGACCCTGGACTACTGCAGGGAAGCAGCCGCTGTTGTGGCAGACGCCAGGGCCCCGCCGCATGGCTCCACCCTCATCAGTCTATGTGAAGCCTGGCTCTGAGCCGGCCATGTGGCCACCTCGTGGGTCTCTGTGCCTGAGGGTGCCGGAGGCCCACACACGCAGCCTGCCCCACCAGAGAGTGAAGAGGCAAGTGTGTGTGTAACCCCCTTGCCTGCAAACACGTGTGTGTAAGCACCAGGGCCCAGATTGGACAAGGGCACCAGAGAATGCCCTGCCTGCAAGATACCAGGTGTCCCCGTGTCTGGAATTCCACCGCAGCAGAGGCGGGGTGGGGGCACTTGGGCCTCTTCCCCCAAACACCATCCGTAGAGCTCAAGCAGCCCAGAGACCAAGGTCCCCAAACCTGCCACCCTGTCTCTGGTGGCCCCTCCCGCCTGGCTCCAGCCCGCACCGAGCCTGACGATGAGCTTCTTGGAGTCCTCCATGCAGTGGGCCGCTGTCAGCACCCAGGAGGTGTGGATGAGCACCGCTCCACAGGCCAGCTTCCTCTTGGAGTCCAGCAGGATCACCTGGAATGGGGGCGGGGAGGGGGACGTCACAGCACTACCTTCTGACAACTCCCAGTCCGGGCTGGGCCTCACCACAGCCCCTCGCACGGTTCTCAAGCCTGAGTCACTGGCTGCAGAAGGAGGTCTTTCCTGGGTTCCCTGGACATAGGTATGGGAACCATGGGCATGGACTTACAGCCCTCTTCTGGTATCTTCTATTTCTGCATGTTTTACAGAACTGGCCTGTTCCAAGGCATCCCCTGCCTTTGCCCACACTGTCCTGCAGTCATGCTCAGCAGCACCCAGAGAATTCTTCTCACCCTTGGGGTTCAGGCCGAGCCTCGGGTCCTCTGAGAAGCCTTTGAGGCCCCCAGGCTGCCTCAGGTGTCCCCCTCGGGGTTCCCTCAGCCCCTGTCCTGCTGGCCGTCCTGGCTCTGGTCCCTCTGGGTTGCTGTGTGTTTAGGGGCCTGTCCCTCCCAGAGCCTGGTGAGCTCCCCAAGGCCTGCCCATCCCCCGCTTCTTGATGTCTCTCCCCCCAGTGCCCAGCAGAGAGGGGGCCAAATGAGTGCTAGTGCCCATGGTGAGGCTGGAGAGGAACTCAGGGGTCGACCCTCCCTCCCAGCCTTCGCCCACGCAAAACACTTCTCCCATCAGCAGGGCCTCTGCCTGAAACCCCACCAGCAGAGCAGCATCCGTCCAGCTCTTTGTAAACTACAGCTCTCCTTCCTGCACATTCGCCAAGCACCGGGCCCCCTGCCCTGTACCTGGGATACCCCTGCACCCCACCCTGCCCTGGCTGCTCCTCTCCCAGTGGGTTCCCTCCAACTTTCTCTGAATGCCCCCCTTGGCACTCTCCACTCTCCCTACCCAGCAAAGACAACACGTCCCCTCCCCATCTGTGCATCCTGAGCAGGAAGGGCTCAGTGACCCCTGACCCAGCCGATGAGAGGCGGCTGCCGCCTCATCTCTCACCTGCCAGGGGCTGTCTCCCCATCTGGTCAACTGCCCATTGACGAGCCTCGGATCTAGTTGGTCTGCTTGTTCTGTGTCACGTTTCAGGTTCTTGCGCCTCTTCTCAGTTCGCTTGCCCGGCCTCCCACAAGGGAACATCACTGAAAGTAGGGGGAGCTGGTGAGTGCCTGCCGGGCACTACTCCCAAGGCTGCCATCCCATCCTTGTCCACCTCTGGCCTGCAGGCTAGTTGGCCACATTGTAGGGTTAAAAGGGTAAATGATGCTTAGATACTCAATTATATTAACCTGCAAACCCCTCGAGTTAGTCAGTCAGTCAACAAACAGTGCCACCTAATGGCAAAGATCAGACACTGCCTTAGTCACAGCATCATGAGCTTGCTGTGTCTTTGGGCAGGTTGTTAAATCTAATGGAGCTCAGTATACCTCAGGGCTGTTGGGAGCATTCTCTGAGATACATAAGTAAGGTCTCATGCTGGGATGCTGCCAAGCTCCTAACAGAGGTGAGAAACTATGGGGAGGAGGAGGTGGGCATTCCTGGAGAGCCTCAAAGTAGCTCTCAGCATGGTTACGAGGTCCTCTGCCAAGAGGAGAGAGCACATGACAGAGCCCTGAGGGCTGGGAGGTCTGCCAGGGGCTGCCTGTGAGGGGCCCTTCCTGCTAGGCTGAGAGTTGGAGACTTGTAAGAGCAATGGGAAAGCACCAGCGAGGGAACTGCACCATGCAGAGAATGGAGACACGACAACAGCAACAAAATTCCAGGAGCTGGACAGCAGGTGGACATGGCAAATGACTTGGCCGACTGAGAACGCAAAAACTCCAGCCAGTGACAGGGGATGCCAGAAGCAGAGCTCTGACCACAGGCTCCCAGGAAGCCTCAGGGCTTCTGAAGGACATGGTATGGGGGGCAGGGAGGTGCAGACAGGAATGGTGAGAGTTTGTAAAAGAAGCTGCTAGAGCCATAGACCCCTGTCCCAACCCCTCATCAGTAGCTTGACTCTCCTCTCTCACCCCTGCAGAAGACCACAGGTGTACTCTTTGCAGAGGGTGAACCAGAGACTGTGACCTTGGGACTCCAGGCACTGCCACAGGAAAGAGTGGCGTGCAAGGCTGACCAGAGGGAGTCACGCAGACATCTGCAGCAGACGCCAGCTCCCCTTCCCCACCCTGCTCCGAGCGGCTGGAAGCCAGGCCAGAACCACCCAAGCCTGAGCTTGGAGGATTCCTCTCCAAAATCGGCCTAAAGTAAAGACCTAAGGGCCTGGGCAGCAGAGGCTCGCCAGTGACCCGGGCCTGCGGGGCCTTGCAGGAAAGCCCACAGGCTGACAGGTCCACCAGGCATGGCTTTGCAACTTCCTGAGAACCTCTACTTATTTCAAAATAAAAAGTTAGAAATTTTTTTCAGTAAAAGGATTGGAACATAAAGTTGTGGGAAGTTCCCCGAAAGAAGAACAAGTCAAAGAGATGGAAAATAGAAAAGATAATAAAAGTAGCAGATCCCCCAAGAAAAGAGATCTGAATACAGGAGGTCCAGAAAGAGAAGAGAGAAAGCAGAGAGGAGATCATCAAAGAAGTAACTGAAGAAACACTCCTCGAAGTGGAAGACACGAATTTCCACATTACAAGGGTCCACCCAGGGCACTGCACAACCAATGAAAGAGACCCCCGGCAAGGGACAGCCCGCTGAAACGCATTATAGGAACTGGAAAACTCTTATTTCTTTGTACATATATAAATTTGACAAAATTAAAACATATAAAAAGGAAAATAGAAAAGAAGGCAGAATCGTGGGTCCTATCTCTTCTCTGAGAAGCCAGGGTTGAAGGGGGAATGGGTGCTGTGATGGACAGATGTCTTAAGGAAATGGAGCCATACAACATAGATGGAGGAAGGGGCTGGAGGCCTGGCCCCCTGCATCCTCTCGGAGTTTGGGAGGCGAGCTACGTATGGGTTCAAGCTCCAGGAGTTGCCCAAGGTGAGCGGGGGCACCTAGAGGAAGGTGGGCAAGCCGGGAAAAGAGCAGGCGGGATGCCGGGGGCGAGGGCAGCCTCCCTCCTGCCGGCTGGCCGCACTGCAGGGGTACCTGGCGGGGCAAGCCCGTCTCCCTTGACTGGGACTCAACCCCGTTCCTCGCTCACCCCCCGGAGCCTCCCTGCGCCCCGCCGTCCCTCCCGCTCGGGGCTTACCTTCAGGCTCGCACTGCAGGTGGTCGTCCCCGAGCCGGTAGCCGGGCGCGCAGCCGCAGCTGCGCCTGTCCGCCTCCTCCAGGCAGTAGTGCGCGCAGCCGCCGTTGTCCACCGAGCAGTTGGAGAAGCGCGCCTCTGCGCGGACAAGGAGGGGGCGCCGGAGGACACCGGGCACGGGGGCACGGTGGCACGGCGCGCCTGGACCCCCGCCCGGCTGGCCCCCACGCTCGCCGCGCCCCGACGCCCGGCCAGCCCCCGGGACCCCCGCGCCCCTGCCGGGCCGGGCCGGCCCTCTCACCGTGCACGCAGAAGCGGCCCTCCCAGCCCCGGCTGCACTCGCAGCGGAAGCCGCCGATGCCGTCGATGCAGGTGCCCTGCCCGCAACACGGACTGTCGCACGGGTGCTCCGGGGGCGGCGCCTCGCACTGGTCCCCGTCTGCGACATGGGGTGGGGGTGGGGTGTCACTGGTGTCACCAGCCTCCTCCCAGTCCCCACAGCGGTCCAGAGACCCCGAGGGGGGCGGGCGCCGCAGCCAGCGATGAAGAGCTCACTCACCGTAGTGCTTGGACCAGAAGGCCAGCTGTCTCGGAGAGAAGGGGCAGCGTCAGGGGCGGTCCACCCATCTGCGTATATGGGGAGCCCACCCGGTGCCTCCTGGTCTGGCTCAGATGGGGCAGGGGAGCCTCTAAGCGGGCAGCGGAGGGAAGGGCTTCCAGACAAAGAGGGATCAACCCCTGCTTGTCGCCAGCCTCTGGTACACCTGCCCCCTGAGTAAGGCGAGGCTCCTCGCTGCCCCCTCTGCCCATCTCCACCCCACATCCTGGGCACAACCTCCCTCCCCTGTGTGGCTGGAAGCCTGCTGTCTGGACTGTGTCTCCCACCACAGCAGACTCTGCAGTGGAAGGGACCCAAAACTCCGGCCAGGCTGCTCTGCCTCCTTCCAGCCCCCATGACTCCTCCCAGCTTTTCCCATCTCAGGCACCTCTGGTCTTTCCCTAAGCCAGTGTTCTCGAAGTTGAGCGAGCACCAGGATCTCGCTGGGGAAACACAGACTGCCGGTTCAGAAGGGCTGGGGCAGCAGGGCGTCTGCTTTTCTAACCAGGTCCTTGGTGGTGCTTCTGCTGCTGGTCCGGGACCACCACACCCTGAGATCCACTGCTTTGCGCCTGTGCCATCAAGCCCCCCCATGGCAGCGGCCCCGTGCATGACATTCACGCCCTGGGAGACCTGGGGTAAGGCGGGGAGCCAGGGAGGGATGCAATGTGCTCAGGTTGCTCCTCAGAAAGTCTTTGTGGCATCTGCTGAGGAGGCCATTTGTGAAAAGAGGCAGTGCGGGGTCTGGTCAAGGAGGAGGCAGCTGAGGGCAGGATAGGAAGCAGACCAGCGTTCACCCTTCAGGCCTGAAAGCCCTGAACAGGAAGGGGACCCCAGATGGTGGCACAACTCCAGGTTCTAGTAGCTGAAGTGAGCCCTTGGGGATGGAGGGGTCCTGAGCCTCATATGAGGAAGCCACCTCCCTTACCAAGTGCCTCTTTTTGCCTCCACACCCCAGGGCCACCCCCACAGGGCCTGGGGGCCAGAGAGGACACAAACTCTTTCTTCCGATCCCCTGAGCAATCAGATTTTTGTCCCCTGAGAATTTGAACCGAGGCACAGAGTGAGTGTAGTAAACAGACCTCGTGGAGTCTTGGGTCCCTTGCATCCTGATCAGCAGGTGCATGGGTGGAAGCAGAGATGGCAGCCTTTTGGTCACAGCAAGAGAATGGGGGAGGCAGTGGTGGCCAGGTGGGGTGGAAGGCGGACCGAACTGCCTACAGAGGAGCTGGGTGGGAATCTCAGCCTAAGGCTTCCCCAAACTCTCTTTCCTGGAGCTAATTGCGGAGTTGTTACTTGCAGTCGCGTGTGCCCTGACCAAGACCATAGGGCCAGTATCCTGGTCATTCCACTCGCCCACCCCCAACAAGCTGGGAGGAGAAGGTGCCAGCGCCCATTGCCTCCAAGGACTCCAAGAGGCCCTCAGCAGTCGGGCCCCAACCTCCTCCTCCAGGTCCAGCTGGCCCTCAGCCCACCCCTGAACCTCATCCTCTGAACCCAATTGGGTGGCCTTACTGTGTCGTCCAGATTCTGGAAAATCTCCTGGGCCTCCTCGAAGTCACAGACCTCTTCCCGGCACTCCCGCTCCAGGTTGCCGTCCCGTAGCTCCTCCAAGAACGAGTTGGCGCGCTTGCGGATCCGCAGCACCTGGTGGGCACGCTCGCTGCTGGCGAACACTGAGTCTGCTGGGGGAGGGAGCGCACTTTGGTGGAGGGGACTGGGGTTAGCCCCGCTGGGGAGAGCCTGGGCGCCTCGGGACTTATGACTCCAGGTAACGATGCTCTCCCCTGCTCCTCTGCTCTCTTCCTCCACACGAAGCAGACGGCCAGCCATCGGAGGACAGGAGACTTGACCACTGAGACCTCCCTTTGGACCCCAGCCTGACCTCTGTGTGACCTTGAGCTAGTGTCTTTACCTCTCTAAACTTCAGTTTATTCATCAAAAAAGTGAGGATGAGATAATCTCGTAAAACACAGTACAGTGCTGGCCCAGAAGAGAGCGCCACATGACGTGTGCTGTTGTTAAGACTGCAGAGCGAAATCAGGCTCATCCTCCCCCATACACCTGTGCAGCCCCTCTTGACACCGCCCCTCCACCCTCCCTCCCCTTCCCTCATGGAGCATTTCCCATGCCCCTCCCCTTGGCAGGTACACCTGCAGAGCAGCAGACCTGTCACCTGACATCACCAGATGTCTCCTGGGCTCTGAGCGCTGTCTGTCTTGGGTACAGGGGCACAGCTAGGATGGAGGGAGCAAGTTGCGGGGTGAGCAGGAGAAGCTCAACAGGGGATGCAAAGGCCAGGAAAGGAAGGTATGCCTGAGCCGGGTCTGGACAGATGAACCAAGTGGCCTACAGGTGGGTGTGGGGGGAAGGGCCCCCCAGGCATACAAGCAGCTCAAGAAGAGGCACAAATGTAAGAAACAGCTGGGTGCGGCTCGGGGGGGGGGGGGGGGGGGGGGGGGGGGGGGGGG